>NC_056748.1:330916164-331201164 GCF_019279795.1 Protopterus annectens
GCATGTGCTTAACCTGGCCTGAGTGTATAATAACAGGCACAGCTAATATACACGTGGGCATGTGCTTATACCTGGTCTGAGTGTGTAAGCAAAGGCACAGCTAATATACATACAGGCACGTGCTTACACATGGCCTGAGTGTATAAGCACATCACAGCTAATATACATATGGGCATGTGCTTACACCTGGCCTGAGTGTATAAGCAAATCACAGCTAATATACATATGGGCATGTGCTTACACCTGGCCTGAATGCATAAGCACAGGCACAGCTAACATACATGTAGGTATGTGCTTACACCTGGCTTGACTGTATAAACATAAGCACAGCTAATATATGTATTGGCATGTGCTTACACCTGGCCTGAGTGTATAAGCATAGGCTCAGCAATATATATATGGGCATGTGCTTATACCTGGCCTGAGTGTATGCTGTTGCCTGTACACAGTACTGTTGTACCTGTGAAAAACTGTACATGTTTGCTTCACCTTCCTGTTTGCAGTCAGTGCTATCAGGAAAGCTATGGTTTGACATGTCCTGTACCTTGGTAGCACATTATCCATACCTGTGTGCACAAGGTACCTCAATACATGCTTTTCTCGTGTACTCTATATAGAATTGCTATGCACATAGCAGCAAATCTTAGAAGCGCATCCCCCAACTTTATATTGCACAGTCTCAGACTTTCTTAGTCCATTTAACAACCAGGCTGTATGTCCACACCATCCACTGGAAAATAATGAGGACACTGTTGAGGTACTACCATGGCATACTAAATGAAGATACTATAACAAAGTGTTGTTGACTTAGCAAAGATTTCCTCAAAACTATGACCCATGACAAGCCTCCCATACAAATGTACACACAGCAATATATAAATACCACTATGGGTACCATCAAACGGCTTGCATACTTATGTGTGACTTATTCTCAGTGACATATTAACCCTCAGTGACATTATACATCCATGCACCATCAAAAATGAAGGAAATATATATGAGGCACATGACACATGCATTTGTGTCCTCCTGATCTTCCACCGGGGCCTGTGGTTGTCCCAGTTCAGGTGTCTGTGGTTCTTGAGGTAGACTTATACTATGACTTAGCAGGCCACTATGCTTAGGTAGTAGCATATTATAAAGGAAGGCATGCATACTATCCATCTGTGGTTCCCTCTCAGTTGGTTCCTGTAAGCATACCTCTCAACCTGAAAACATCAAAAATCTGGACAAGGTCCATAGGTACAAATCTGTACGCTGATTAACATAAAATTTGCATACATAATTATGTAACCTCGCTCACTCCAATGGGATTGTGGGATACCAACTTTCAAATGCAAACTGTAGAACAGACAACCAAAATATGGCACCAGAGTCCCCCTGCAGCCATTCCAATGTCCCATTACCTGGCTATTTTGCCCATTTACTATAAACACTAATATGTGCATACTGCTTTACAAATACAATGATTATTTGGATTTTATTTTTACATTTTACAGCCCAATGCTCAAACACCAATAGACATCTGCTAAATAAAACAATGCCATCTCACAATGAAAATAGACTTGGCATTAAAACATCTCTGCCCTTGAAACTCACATTCATTGAAACAGCATTGAAACTCACACCACAGTCAACGAAAATGCATTTGGCCAGTGGTGGATAAAGATTACCTTTGGGTTGTTTTCAAATCATTGGCCCCTTGTACACAAAACAAGATACATACATGTTTTCTTTGATACACCTTCCTGACTTTATTAAATTATATTCCTTGTATAATACAGCACACTTGTTAGAGCGCATTTTACATTTATTGTATGAAAATTTTTCCAGTAGGCTCTAGGCAATGAAACAAAATGCATGAAGCAATAATGACAGAACTGCCCAATTCAGAACATTTCCATCATTAAAGTCTACTCCCAGTGTATCCACACCCACACTATAAATAGAATGACAGTAGTGTAAGCCATAGGCATCTTGCATAGCTTCTCGTACGTATTTTCAATTTCATTTTTTTTGGGAGGGGTACAAAAGGCCAAAAACCAGGGACACATTTTAAACATTGCACATTTGGAAAATTGCTAGAATAAAATGTGTTACCACCATGCATTTCACTGGCAAGTCTCGAACCCAGGACCCTGTACACTACAGTCAGAGCAACATACCACTATACCAAATCAGAAGTTTCATGAGTGATAGGAAGAATGAAACTTAAATGGCTATCATTTAGTGAATTCAGTTCTCACTTCTTACCATAGCTCTCAACCTCTTTGTACAAAAAAACCTGGACAAGGCCAATAATGGGGGAACACAGCCCCAAAATAGGGAAAATTGCTAGAATAAAAGGTTTTGTGTTACCATTTATTTTCTGAAGAATATGAAGTCTGAAATTCAAATGCCTGTCATTATTTAAATGAATTCAATCCTGAAAACCACAGATTTTATGAGGAACCATCTGAGATGAAAAATATGAGGGACAAATTTAGAAGTGGTGGTGGCTAGGGACTTTAAGCTCTTTTTACCCTGTACCCAAGGTACAGGGATTGAGCCTGAGTACCTCTAGCCACCAGGTGTATTGCAATGGGGGCAAAACTATTTTTACAGGAGACAAGTCCCCTGTCCCAAAATCTGTCTGTCTGACTCTCTCTCTTTCTCTGTGGGTACAAAGAAACGTTTTTCAGTTTATACTTCTTAATCTGTGGATTTAAGATTATGAATACATTTGTCAAGTTGGTAGCTGATGGATTTTCATTAATGTATTTTGGAAATGATGACAAATTTATTAATGTACAGCTGTGCCCCCCCATACTGCATGATAGGGTACCAAACTGATGCTGGAATGTCTGACTGCTTACAGGTGTTGTCAAGCAGAATGCTATAATGTGCATAGAGCACTTAACACTGTCATTTACAAAAAAAAAGAGTAAGTATGTGCCACTTTTTCTGCACTGGCTACTGCCTGCCTGTAGGGCTCTTAGTCTTCTTCAACTACAGGCTCCTACCAAATCCCCACTAGTGTTGAAATCATCTTAAGGCTGAGAATTAAATGCATGTATAAAAATGGTGAAGCATGCAGATTATAGTATTGATAACCTGTGGAATCAAACCATTCATATTACACTTGCTTGGGGCTAGAAGTCCAACTCAAGACTACATAATGCTAACTAAAGTGGTTTCAACCTGAAATCTAAAATAAAAGCATCCGCTAATGGTGGGAAAAAAAAGAAAAAGTTAGGATGATGACAGCTTAGGTTGGTAGAGCCCCCTTTACCCAAGATGCCTGTTTTGGTTAAGAATAATATGCCATTAAAACTGATGCTAGTATAAAAGACCTATTCCATTAGAAGTGAAAGAACTATCAAGCAGTTAAATCACATTGCAGCCATTTTACATCTCACCAAAGATAAATATGTCTGTTTGAATACAAATGGCTCCTTCACTTAACTATTTCAGCTAACAGACTAAAGAACAACCATGCATGTAATCCACTGAAAATTGAAATCAGAAACCTGAAGCTGTGCAGGCATTGCAAATGACACCTGTACTGCAGGGAGGCCATCCAATGCCTCAGTTGTGAACAGGTGGAATTAGACTTAATAAAGATCCTTATAGAATGTTTTTGGAGAAGCCTACTAACATCATTTCTGAGCTGAACCTTTCACATTAAGGAGGCTGAAGGCTCTACTGGTAGTGAGAAGGCAACAGCTGTTACTGCTTTTTGGCATCCAATCTGATGTTGGCTATCCATGTTCCTCCTGCAGAATGAACAGGCTGATGCCTGCTACAAACTGGTGTGCAAAAGAAATGCAGTACTTTCCACACATTTCGACTACCCCTCACTGCCATGCTTACCTTCCACTATTACAACTATTACAACAGACACACACACACTCACACACACACACACACACACACACACACACACACACACATACACACGCACACACACGCACACACACACACACGCACATGCACACACACACACACACACACACACACACACACACACACACACACACACACACACACACACACACACACACACACACACCCTTTCTGAACATACTAACATTTCAGCTTACCTCCGTGCCACCATCCAGAGCGAGCAAATCCGTTCAAGTCTTCAATACCCTCTAAATAAAGTCTGTTTGAGCCTTCTAACAGCCGAGCCCTTCTAAATAAATCCTTTCCGGGCATACCCTCTAAATAAAGTCCGTTTGAGCAACAGACAAGCCCTTCTAAGTAAAATAAAATCCTTGCCGAGCGAGCCCTCCTTTCCAGCTGGTTCATTCCCACTAGCAAAGTATTTGAACCAGCCAGAAATCCAAAAATACGTGCACTGTGAGCTCAATTCCAACAGGCTAGTAACCCTGACAAGCTGACATCATTGTGCACGTGATGATGTCAGCTAAAGCGTGAAAAATAAAAAAACAAAGTGAAAAAATAGAGAAAAAATCAGAAATGAAGGGGTGCCACTCGGGAATCGTGGCACCCCAGTATTTGGACCCCAAAAGTCAGTAAAAAACAAGTAATTTGGGACAGTTGGGAGGTATGACTGTGAGCTTTCAGCATGCAAAGCAGTCTCACAATAGCACCCCTGGTCATGGTGTGTGCTCTACTATATGCATCCTCTGCAGCCATGGATGGGCTTTTGACAGGTATCACAAGACACTGCTTCAGTGTTCAACCATTGCCACCTGTGGATAAAAGTACAGCAAGATAATGAACTATGTGCATGTTGTTTGTTAAACATCCACACTGCACAACCTTTCATGCATAAATACCTACCTAATGGATGTCCTTCAGTGAGATCTCCATCTTTGAATCATCATATAGGGCTACTGTTGTTGTTTGTCTTTCGGCTTTTCCCGGTTAGGCGTTGCCTCAGCGGAACTCCGTTAATGGTTGGCAGTTGGTTTTTATGGTGTCAAGTTGCCAGCCTGATGCCCAACCTTCAACGAAGGCACACCCATTCAACGCATGTCTTTCGAATGCCCACTCGACCGTGGGGAGGACATACAGACTCCACACAGAAGGCACTCCCAACCCAAGCCGAGAATTGAACGGAAGAACCTCTTGCGGTAAGGCAATAACGCTACTGCTGCACTACCTCGGAAGTATATCATATAGGGTTACTCTGCCTCTAAAATGAAGCAGCATGTACACTGCCAGGGTATGCAACATTAAGGTTTAGGGTAAGACCTTCTGCTGACAACATTAACTGACAACAAAAAGATGGACACCCATTCAAGTTGTAGTAACAGTCAGCTTCTGAACCAGGAGGAGTTTCAGTCGATATATAAGTGCAATCAATTACACCAGTGACATGTCGGAGATTGACAATTACACAGAGCAGTTCAACTATGTTGTATCACTCAGATAGGACTAATGGAAATGTAATGTATTCCCCTCACCTTATAACACATGACTTCCAGAACAGACTCTGGTAGAGTCACCCACATTACACTGGAATGTATCCGGAGTCTGTATGTCGAGGGACAGTCAAACCTTTGTCTGTAGAGGGCAGTCAGGGTTACTCCACACACTGAGTGGAGACATGTGGGGTGCACATATCTCACCTACAACTTGTACCAGCTCTCTGTTAGCCTGTACCTATCTATTATCTCCTGATCAGAGAGCTGGCATAAGCAAAGCCTGTGCCAGTGCTGAGATGGATGTCTCCCAGCTGTATGGAGTGCAGGCTGTTGCTTTTCATCCAAGACCAGGACCATCCCTGTCTGTGCAACTGCTTTAGTGGCTAGAAACTGCATTATCCACCAAATTATTTGAATAGGAATTTCACTATATTTATAATTCTTGCTATGGCCTCTGCTATTTGCTGACCTTTGTCTAATGGCACATTCTACCTATTGTTACTTCTCCTTGTGGTTTAAACTGGTTTCAGTCAGTCACATCACATTGCAGAATCATGTATACTTTGAAACATGTCACAGTTATAATAGCTGGATTGGGATTGGCATCTATACTAGTTAGCTCTTGTTTTTGAATCAGGTGTGTCATGTAGTCTATGCAACCATCATCTTACATCTTATGTATATGCAAATTTCTTTCTGGAATTCAGTCCTACATATTTTGTTTCATTATCTTTTGTAGTAATGTTGGCCATTATCAGGCTTAGCCTACTCATTCTACAGTTTGAGAGATATACCAAGTACTTTATGTGGGGAAAAGCCTCACAGGGAAGTAATTTTTCATGCTGTAAGGGTGGTTACTTGTTCCCACAATAGCATCCTGACAACCAATGCCATATGTATGACCCTAATCTTACCCCTGGTGGGTGAGGTGAGCAGATGCATCAATGCAGGGACAACCTAAGCCTTTCAACCCCATGGCTGCTCACTACTTCATATGTGGTGGCTAATGCTACACTTACTAGCTTGGAGTCGGACAGTTAAAGCTCATGTCTTTAATGCACTACTTTGCTGCTTTAAACAAACTTCTGCAAATCCCGTAGCAGGGGATCAACCCCCCCCCCCCCAGGATAGGCATGCGCCTCCTCCCCTGCCAGTTCTACCAGTCAGGTGCCCAAGCTACTAGGCAATCTTGGCTCATACTCAAAGCTTTATCATTCTATGCCATGAAGTCAGATCAGTCTTAGATGTTTAAACTTTAAAAAACATTGTTCATATTGTTTGATCTCTCCTCTTTCAGAGAAGCTAGATGAGCTTCAAAATAATGTACTTAACAAGTGTTGTCGTCCTAGGTTAGGAATGATTGTAGCATTCTAAATCAGAAATTACTAGTCTGCAGAAAAGAAAAGAAAACTTAACTGCAGTGTCTTGATTCATGTATAAAGATGCCCAAGCATTATCTGTGTTAGATATAACATTGTATAGCAGATGTAATTTTGGAAACACCACTAAAAGGCTTCTATAAATGATTAAATCTGTTAAGTTCTTATTCTTTATTTAGGGATTTGGGTAGGATTTTTGATGTTCAAAATGGCTATCTGGATATTCATGTTTGTTTAATTTTGCTGGTATGACTAATATATAATATTCTGATGTACTTTGCAGCAGCAGGAGTATAATTCTAGATTACAGACTTTTACTGTAAGTGGAAGTGCTTTTCGGTAAGTAGTGTATGACTTAAGCTCATCTCCTCCCTTTGATTTATCTTACAGACAAAAATCATTCAGTTAATGCAGACATTGAGAGGGTATTTTGTCCTTTGCAAAGAACTGAACCATACCTAAATTTGCTCCTTTGAGAACTGAGATGTCAAGTTAGTCATTGCCACATGTATCTTAAAAATGTTTATTTTAGACAACAACTTCCATCTAATTGTTGAAAAACAAAGAAATTTATTTCTGAGGACTGTCGTAACACTCTCATAAGCATCTGTATATTATGTGCATATATACATGTGTAACAGAACCCTGAATATCATGCCAACATTACAGATGAACATGTAGAACAGCTTTTGTTCTGGCATATAATCTTTTACCAAAATTGCTTGCTGTATTAAGCAAAACATGACACGAGCAATGTGCTGCTAAGATAATTGCATTCTTTATTAAGTGGCAAATGTGTAAAGTGAGACAAAATACAGAAACTGTGATCATTTAAAACAGTATTCAGGCACAAAAATATGGATGCAATACTTTTTTTCAGGCACAGTTGCTTTTATGTCTCAAAGGTTTAGAAATTTGTTTACTTGCTGTAATTTCTTTATGAGCTGTTATTTGTTTGCTGATAAATAGACCTAATGCTTTGTTTTTGAAGCATAGAAAAGAGAAGATTTTAAAAAAGAACATTATTCCTCATTAGCTTCCATACATCACAGAAGGACTCACAAAATGTCATAATTGCAAGCTTGTATTCGGCAAACAGCATCTCTGTATAACGTGCTACAATAGTTCTACAATGCAGTTACCCACGTGCAAAACTAACAGTATGCTTTTTATGAACTAATTAATTTCATGGTTAATGAACAGATTATGGTCTTAAAGACTATGTGGGAGAGTGGAGACCAACCTTTTTGTGTGATGGGTGACACTGGGGTGATGTGATAGGGGGCGCATAATGCTTTTGAGAAATTAATACATTATTTTGATATTGATTATTTTGAAGACATATTCATGCAAAGCAAAAATACAAAAATTCAAACTCACTAGATGTACTGAGATGTCAGATATAACTTCAAGTAATTTCTTATCAGCACTCCTAAATGTGTGATTACAAACGTGCAATGTGTTTCTTTTTTGGTGGAAGAATGAGGTTGTCATATCTCAGAGAATTCACTTGTTTCTAAAATGTACAGTCCTGGAATTAGTATATTTAAATAGCAGGGGCTGTGGAAGACAGACTATACAGAGGTGTGCAAGGACATTTAACAGTGAGCTTAGATAGTTGCTGTTTCACTTCAAGGTTGAAACATGAGGATGGCACTTCTAATTATGAATCACTGTTGCATTAAACATTTAGTCATGGAACCAATGTGCTGATTTATTGATGTCTGTACATGTATGCAGGAGTCTGGGTCTTTATTTAATGCTTTTCACAGGCAATAAAGCAGACATTCTAATTACTATCTTTCTAATCAAAGCAGTGACTCCAGCTACCATCTGTCTCCATCAGCAGCATTAATGCAATTGTTTGCAGAAGTAATGATAAATCCATTTCTGCAGTGACTATCTGATGGAGAGTCAGGGATTAACAACTGTCTCACAGCCGCATGGTCTGTAGGGCAGTTCCGATTTCTGGTTACTATCTTTGTGGAGTTTGCACTTTCTTCCTGTATGTGTGTGGCTTTTCCTTATCCTCTAGTTTTCTCCCACCTGCAAAAATAAGTTGTTTGACTGGCTACTCTAAGGCATATATATGTGTTGCATTTACCCCTGCCCTTGCAACTCAGATCATGACTGAAAAGGGTCTCTGATGACCAGTTGCTTACCAAGTTAACACATAATTAAATTAAAAATGATATAAAAATCCCTCTAAGCGGTATTGTGCATTGAGCATAACAAAAATGTGGTTGATTGTATAATAAGAATTTCAGAACACTGCAAGGGAGTACCTTTGAAATAAGCAATACAGACTGCAACAGAAACAAACTTCCACTCAGTTTGCTACTCCCTGTAGGCATGCCATAGTGAAAAAACTATTTGAATCAAGATGATGAATATATGCTCCCTCAGACAAATAGCTAAATAGTTGGGGGATCTGGTGCAATAACTGCTGGTCTGTGGCATTTGACAGCAAATAGCATACTAAATTCAGCTTAATTAGTGACTTACCTGAACCTACTTGCATCACACAGTAGGTTTTCTGAAGATGATGCATTCTAGAAACAATTTGCACCCATGTAAAATTCATGAGGAAAAACAAAAATTGCTGAAGCATTTATTCACTGAGTTCATGCACACACACATGCAAGTACACACAGACACACACTTATAGGAACATGAGTTTACTGAAAACAATGTGTTTTCCAGTGTGTATGTTTACAGTACTATTAGAATGAACATGATTTACTGATTTATTGTATCCCATGTGAACCTGTTTTATTGTCAGGCTTAATGCTAGTAGATAATATTCGGTATCTGATATCAAAAATAATCATCCTGCTCCTCTGGGATCATTGTTGTACTATAAAAGATCATGGGATTATTCCAGTGTGCAGATTAACAGGCAAGTTAATGCAGACTGTACTGATTTAACTTCCAATAAGCTCACTGCTTTTGTTCACAGCAAATGTAGCTGCAACCTAATTTGTATTAATATGATCTTGGGGACTGCAGGAAATGCATTACTCACATGAAAAACATCCATGTCTTGGTGTTTCCTACATTTTAACACCACTTTTGGGCTCTATATACTTTATTTTATATTTTTAAATGTAATTCTAGAGTCTTTCCACATGGGATCCTGAATCTTGATTTTTTAATCTACCTCTAGGCTTTAAAATATTATGTTATAGCCCCTACGTGCCTGTCAATGCATTGACTTTACATGTTTTCACATATACCCTGCTTTCTTTTACTAAGTCAGGTTTAATTACCATTTCTTACTTTTCAATTACTACTTAAAAGACAAACAGGGATAATCACACAGAACAGTATTCTCAGTATCTGTTACTTTTTCCCTCTAAAGTGGACAATTTTCATTCTTTTGTTATGCCTGAGTTGTAGTCCTTAAACTCATTGCACCTTCCCTTCTTATCTGTCAAAGTGGCAAAGGAAATTTGAGCTGTTTGCTGCTGTGATTCATAACTCACAGCAGTAGACAAAGTTCATGTACTGTTGCCTTGTACTAAGGATCTACTTCACTTACCCGACAACCCAGATCACTGACACCCAGTTCACTGAGACAAATACACCAACAAAGTAGAAGACCAACATCTGGAACACCAACATTGCGACCGGAGGTACGTAACCTCTTCGCCATCCCGAAAAACAAAAAAACCTAAACTAAACCCACCAAGCCCCCAACGCCCCTCCCATGCTCCCCTAACTAGATATACCAACTCCAAGATCACATTACCACTGGGGTAAGGGGCAAAGTTCACCAGGATGGCCAAGCAGTTACTTACCTCAGTTCGCAATGTCACTGTTCTGGATGTCGGTTTTCTGTGTTGTTGGTTTATTCGTCCCAGTGAAGTGGATATCCGTGATCTGGGTTTTCGGGTAAGTGAAGGGGACTCTGTACTACCCACCTATTTACAGTAGGACACTTATTTTTGCTGCACCATAGTCTCTTTCTGTCCTCAAATCTTAATCCTTACTACCTACTAATTGGTAACACATTGTTTGGCAAACCTTCTAACTTCTTTTAGGGATTCCTGGGAAAGCAAAATTCTTAAATAATTGTTGTGTCACAAGAGCCGTAAAAATAAAACATTTTGCTTTTATATAATACTGTGGTGCACTTAAAATAAGACTTTTTTGCATCACCATACATTTTCTAAAAAATAGTATTGCAAGTGTAAGCTGTCACATTATTGACTTAACAGTAATCACCATTGATTACTTGAGAAGTTATGAGGGACAGGTCAGAAGTAAGATTAATAATCATTGGCATTCTTCAAAATCAGAGAGATTTCAGATGCATGGTCTTGGGCTATTTATCTCTTATTGTACTATTGTCTGTATTTATTCCCTGTAATTTGTCTCTTGCAACTGGAAGATTTATCCAAATTGTCTGCAGTAATTTTCTTAAACCACTAAATCATTGTTAATGCATCGTCTCCGATTTATTTTTCACATATTGTAACTCAGTATGTAGCCCCCTTTACTGTTTTGTTTCTGATTCCATTCAGTTCAGTTTTTCATTCCTCTTTAAAAATCCATCCCACATATTACATTGTCTTTATGTAAATATATCTATTCCCTTCCCTTTTTAATTCCAAGATATCAGCACTGGTGTTTCTTAAAGCTCCCATGTCACTTATTTCAATTAAAGTAAGATTGTTTATTATAAAGACACCTAGGTTCATATCCCTGCATCTGAAGAATAATACAAAAATGTCAGAAAAGGATACAAAAATAATAATCTGGATTATATGTGGGGGCTGTGATGAGGAACCAGGAGGTGGAGGCACTGTGGGATGTATCTGGGAGAGGATAAGTGGGAAGCATGGGGTTAGCTAAGGCACCATTTTATGTTCACCTGTCTGGCTTTTTTGTCAAGTAAGATATTTGTGTTGCTGTGGAGGTTATGCTGCCTTTCTTTTTTCTTTTTTAATAGGAAAATGTTATCAAAGGTTCTTCATACTTCTCTAGCAGTGTTTCTAATTATGATTTGGGTTACACATGTGCAACATTGATACTGTTGGGCATTTCAATGTGGTGATTGGTAGCATGTTGGTTGGTGGACCACAGGCATTATTTATTCCTTAGACTTTAAGTATACAGTGCATATTGAGCCCAAATCATCTGTAATTAAGTAGAACAACTAAGTCTACAAGCTCTTTTCACAAAGCAGAGAAATTTACTAAAATTATGCTATTTTAATCCCATGACAGTGATGGCTTAACTGCATTCCGCATCAATGATGCTAACTGGCTTGGCTTTTGATTTCTGCTGTGCCTTTTTTAATTTTGTAAATGTATGTACATGCTTTCTCCTGTTTGTTTACACCTCCACTAGCACCTTTATGACCCATTGTGTATCTCTGTATTGTAACAGTGAGTGCATTAATCACTTGCTATAACCATTTACTTGTTGGCTGGGCAAGGTGACCATTTTGTTAAAGAACCTAAACTGGGACACTTGAGGGCAGCCTTGGGAAGCCAGGTCTGCAATCCCATTCTCCCAGCCCTCATGGGAGTGGAGATAGGGAAGCCATGTCATCTTGCACTGGGGTAGGCAGGTTGGCCTCCCATCCTTCACCAGGCACTGTGGGGATGTCACTCGGTGAACAGCACCACCCAGGAGGCAAGTGGCCACATGCCAGGAGGCTTGAAGCGATGCACATTAGTCAGCGCCTAGCACTGTGTGGGTGAGAAACTGAGATGTGCCGCAAAAAGTGCAGAGATGGGGGGACCCAGGGCCATCTCCTCTTTGAGTTTGAAAGCCCTAGGTGTAAGGCAAAGTGGAGAACCAGTGTCATGGAAGTCTGGCTGAGGGACTGTCTGAGGCTTCGTGGCTCAGTAAAATTCCATGAGGCTGGGAAGATCCCCTGAGAGGCTCCAAGAGCATGCATGACACTGCATGATTTGGCAGCAGTTAGGAGATATATAACCCTGGAAAAGAGCTCTCTCTCATGGGTACAAGTGGGATCCCCAGAGGGGGTCAGTTCTGATGGAAGTCTGGAAGGGAGATAGAGGTGGAAAGTGACTGGTACAGGACAGCTCTTTCCTGGGTGAGGGGGTACGGACCATGCCCCATCTGGGACAGAAGTCTGAAAGGGGGAGAGAGGCAGACAGTGGAAGGGCTGGGTGAACTCCTGCCTGGGTGAGAATGGTCAGGCAGAGCTCCCCACAACAGAAGTCCTTAAGGGAGTGCTAACGCAAACAGCAGTGGGGCCTGGAGAGCTCCAGCCTGGGTGAGTGGGGTCAGGCACAGCCCCTCCATGATGGAAGTCCTTAAGGGAGCAACTGGTGGACAATAGTGGGGTCTGGAGAGCTTTTGCTTGGGTAAGTGGGGTCAGGCAGAGCTCTCCATGATGGAAGTCCTTGAGGAAGTGCCAGGGTGGATGGCAGAGGAGCCTGGAGAGTTCCCGTCGGGAAGAAGGCATTCAACTTCACCCCATAACCAACAGCATCCTTAAAATATCTCAAAGTCCCCAGAGCTGCTCTGGATGGGAAATCAGGGGGACTCTGAAGCCTTCATGAGAGTGTATCTGTCTCTCAGTGGCTGAGGGGAGTTCCGGAGGAGCAGACAGGATTGGAGGGAAGCTCCCCTGAGAGGGTCTGAGGGCATGAGCGATCCGGCACAATTTGGCAGCCTGCAGGAGTCATGCAGGCAGTGGAGTCCCCTGACATGGGGATCCATGACCAGGGAAGGTTTCTTGGCCAGGTCAAAGGGGAGGACTGCAGGGTTTGGCCCTGACAGAAGTCAGTATAGGAGCACCAGCAGATGGGTATAGGGCTTGGAGAGCTCCTGCCTGGGAGAGTGGGGTCAAGCAGAACCCCCCACGATGGATGTCCTTGAGGGAGTGACTGATGGTGGCAGGGCCTGGATGGCTCCTGCCAGGGTGAAGGCATCTGACCTTACCCCATAACCAATGGCATCCCAAAAAAATCACAAAGTCCCCAGAGCTGCTTAGGATGGGAAATCAGGGGGACTGGCCACCCTGGGAAGCCACGTCACCATTCAGACTGAGCGGTCTAAACTGGAACATTTCTGTGTCCTAAAGACAATGTTTGGGATTCCGGGAGATAGCCTTCCAAACTGGGACTGTCCTGGAAAACTGGGACCATTGGTCACCTTGTGGTTGGGTGATGAACTGAACCACTTCTGCCTTTGCATAAACTAGTGCCTGCTGAGATTTTTGTTATTGGTCTAATTTAGTTGCTCTTAATATTTTGTACATTTTATTTTGCAGATTATATTTCACTGTAATAATGTAATACTGAGGTAACTGTGTTGCTGCTGTTGCTGCTTGTATGGTACCTTGTTTAGTATTTTGTATGCATTCTGTTATCTGTTTGCAATTGTGGGTAGAGCTTGATTTATTATAAGTCTTATATAAAATATATAATACACACACACACACACACACACACACACACACACACACACACACACACACACACACACACACACATAAATACAGTTTAACATCCAGACAGATCCTGAAGACGTCTTTCATGACGAAAGAGTTCAATAAACAGTGGTATGCTAATACAGTCATTTCCTTGCCTTTATTGACCATCGGGAGCCTTATTTTGTGGTGTTTGTATCCACAGGTCAGACCATGAAGAGGTTCCTTTGAAACAGAACCTAGGACACTAGCCAGATGTGGAACTTTTAAGAATTACTCCAAGGCAAATAACTTACTATTAAGTGACACTCTGGTAAAATTTAATGAAATTAAAGTAGCCTCCTAGCCTAAGGACAATCACAAGACATTCTTTAGTTATGTCAGTAACCTCAAAGGCAATGCACAACAATGTGCTGAACTAGTTGTAAATTAGACTAACTATACTGATCCAGGGGATATAGTAAATTTATTAGCCAATAAAGTCCACTCCAACTTTATCCTACATTCTCCCCTTGACAACTTTCAAGAAGTAACCCTAACTATAACTATCATTAGGTAATAGGTCCTTAATGATCTCTAAAAGACCCCAAACTCTGCATCAGTGGGTTATAATAATATCCCAAGATTCCTCCTAGATAGCAGGAAACACGACCTGAAGAGCCCACTAGAATGATTATTTAATGAAAGCCTCCAAACAGACTTTATGCCAAATTAATGTAGGACTGCAGCTATTATCCTTCTGCATAAGGGCAGACCATCTACCGACCAGGGTAATTACTGACTTTTAAGTTAAATTAGTCTTGAATGTAAAGCCATAGAAAGAATTATCATGGATATGATAAATAATGACAGTAAATACCTTCAGACACTGGACCTAACCCAGTTTAATTTAGTCAAGAGCAGGTCTTGCCTGATCAATCTGATGGGCTTTAAGAAAGTCATGAAAGCAATGGATGAGGGCAAAATGGTATATATGGCCTACCTTGATTTGCCAAGGTATTCTACATCATACCTCACTCGAGCATTATAGACAAGCTTATGAGATTAGGTGTAAACTCCTATGTCACCCACTAGATAATCAAATGGCATACAGATAAGTCCCAAGACGTCTGCAAAAAGGTAATCACTAGCAGAGTAAGCAACTGCTTGGTACTGGGGCAGCTCCTTTTTGAAACTTCTTCTCTGAAGTAAAGTCTAATGTCACTGGCCCCTGGATGACGAAGTTCACAGGTGATTACAAACTAGACACATTGAAATAATCACCCAAAGAAATAAGATACTCTCCAAGAAGGCCTTATACAAACTAATAACTGGTGCCAGAGTCACAGCCTAATGTTCAATTCCAAGAAATGCATAATGGGTAACCTTGGGTAAAAAATTCATTCCAGCTGTGGGATTTTGTGGATACAGTATTCAACACTGTCATTTAGTACAGGTAGGGTCTGTCACCATACAGAAGGCACTCAAGGTGGATCAGTAATGCATTCTAGCCAAGCAAGATAGTATTTGCCTAGTTAGTGCATGTTCTTTCAGCAGTTGTCTGATGCAGGGATATGAACCTGGATGTCGTTATAGTAACAACTTTACTTTCACTGTGATATGGGAGCATTAAGAAACACCAGTTGTGGTATCTTGGAATTAAAAATGGAAGGGAATAAACATATTTACATAAACACAATAAATAATAATATGTGGGATGGATTTATAAAGAGGAATGAAAAACAGAAGAGACTGGAATCAGAAACAAAACATTGAAGGGGGGCTTCATACTAAGTTACAATGTGTGAAAAATACATTGGAGAAGATGTATTAACAATGATTTACTGGTTTACGAAAATTACTGCAGACATCTTGAATAAATCCTTCAGTTGCAAGAGATAAATTACAGGGAGCAAATACAGACAGCAGTCCAATAAGAGGTAATGGCCCAAGACCATACATCTCAAATGTCCCTGATTTTGCAGAATGCTCATGATTTTTCTAATCTTACGTTTGACCTGTCCTTTATAACTTCTCATGTAATCAAATGTGATTACTGTTAAGTCAGTAATGTGGTAGTTTGCACTTGTATTACCATTGTTTAGAAAATGCACGTTGATCTAAAAAGTCTTATTTTAAGTGCATCACAGTGCTATATAAAAACAAAATGTTTAATATTTTACAGACTTTGTGACACAATTATTTAAGAATTTTGCTTTCTCTGGAATCCTGAAAAATGAAGTTGGAAAGTTTGCAAAACAATGTATTACCAATTAGTAAGTAGTAAGGATTAAAATTTGAGGACAGAAAGAGGCTATGGTTCCGCAAAAATAAGTGTCCCACTGTAAGTAGGTGGATAGTACAAGGCAACAGTGCATGAACTTTGTCTCCTGCTGTGAGCTATCAATCACAGCAGCAAACAGCTCAAATTACATTTGTCACTTTGATAGATACAAAGGGAAGGTGTTTAGGGGAAGGGGAGATGAGTTTTAGAACTACAACTCAGGCATAACAAAAGAATGAAAAATTGCCACTTTAAAAATAAAAAGAAGTAACAGGAACTGAGAATACTGTTTTGTGTGATTATCCCTGTTTGTCTTTTAAGTAGTCACTGAAAAGCAATAAACGGTAATTAAGCCTGATTAACTAAAAAAAAAACAGTGTGTATGTTAAAACACGTGTAAAGGCAATGCATTGACAGGTGCTTAGGGGCTATGATGTAATATTTTGAAGCCAAACACTGCATTGTGGGATACCTAGAGGTAGACTAAAAAATCAAGATGCCGGATCCTATGAGGGCAGACTCTAGAACTGCGTTTAAAATATAAAAAAAGTATCTCTTTTTAATACTCCAGTACCTGAGTGTATTACAAAATTGAAATATCCAATTCTGTGGAGTTTATTGCCAATTGCAGGAAAAGTAATAACAAGAAACTGGAAAAGTGATACTACTGCCTCCTTTAATGAATTTTGAAACATCGCCTCCGAAGTGAGTCATCTGGAGATTATTACAATAAGAACAAGAACCACAGAAACCAGTTCCTCATACAATTCATGGAAAGGACTAAGTGAACCCTTAAACAAACAATGGTTGTTTATTAGAAATAACTGAAATTATATATTATATATCTACTGTGTGCTAGCAAGCATCCCTTGTAAATAAATAGTTGTCTTATTAGTTGTTTACATGTTATTTTTGATAGTTAAAAAATGTATTTATGTTCTATTTCCGTTACTACGATAATTATTTCAGTGTTAATGAAAAATTACTATTGTTTATGCTTGCTTTTAAAAAAAAGTTTTAATAAAAAGTTTGAATAAAATATAAAAAAATATATAGAGTTCAAAAATGGTGTTAGAATATCGGAAACAATCAGACATGATGAAATAAACATGTTTTTGTTTTCAGATCTTGGGTGTAGTTCTCCTTTATGAAAGATGAGGACTTTGTTTTACTTCAGAGAATGGAGCCACTTTGAAGTTTCCCGTGGGTGCAGTCTGCAGCCCAGACTTCACTGTCTTTTGGTCTAGGAGTTTGTGTTCTATAATAGTGAAGTGATATTTACTAGTTTCCATGACAATATCTTGCCTTTTCTTACAAAGTCAAAGACTCAATTTACCTACCAGTGACTAGCAGAATGCTCCATAAAAAAAGGAGACACTCAGTGACAAAACCATCCCTTTTTTTGGTTTTACAAGGAATAGTTTTGAATAAGTAACCATCATTGCTATAAGGAATGAAGGTATCTTCATTAGTGCAGGACACATTAAGTTATATTATGTTTTATAGTTAAGGCTTCATGATACTACACAACATCCTATGGAGTAAATACTTGAGAATATCATGTTTTGTCCTAAAACAGACTAGACAGCTGTTTAATCAGTTTAGTAAGACTGTGTGCTGCTTATCCCTGTGAGTATGCATCAAATATTTTGTAATGGCACAATTATGCTTTTTATTTGGTTATATTTCTAATATTCTTTTCTCTGTTAGCAAAAATCCTGAAGTTGACAGAGTTATAAGCTTTCTTCAAGGATACACTTCTAGGAAATATTAAACTAAGGAAAATGAGGTCACTGGAAAGCATCAGTCTCAAATGAGGTCACCTCTGATATGGTCAAGATGCTGGGTGAGTTAAACAGGAAGTGGCTCCAGAGAGTGTACATAACAGTATTTAAAAAAAGGCTTGTCTAAGAACATGAGAGAATAAGCATTCTAGTGCCAGGGTACAAGAACAAATGGAACATTCACAACTGAAGGCAATACAGAGTTATTAAGCTCCTGTCACACTGCATGAAAACACTGGGGAAGGTAACTGATAAACAGAATTGCAGAATGGTATAAAGCAAGATGGGAGAGGAGCAGTCTGAATTCATGTGAGGATCATCACAACCAACCAAATGTTTGTAAAGAGACAGGTAGCTGAGAAGAAGCTAGAAATGGGTATTCCTAGATGTACAGAAGGCATATGAGAAGGTCCTAAGAAAACTGATTTGGGCAGCCCTGTGAAGGTTCAAAGTCCTGAAAACATTGTGAGAATTAGTGCAAGGTATGTACAAGAACCCATATGATAGAAGTACAAACAGTGTTCAGACTCACAGAATGGATCCCTCTGAGAGAAGTTGTGTAGTAGGGTTCAGCTATGAGCCCAATACTATTCATACTTGTGATGGGCTACATTAATAAACATGGTGGAGGGGAAGGATCAACAAAGCTGTTGTATGCAGATGATGTAGCATTATAAGCAGGCTCTGTAAATGAGCTTCAGCAAATGATAGGGAAAGGGAATTCAAAACTGAGGGCATGTGGGATGAAAGTATAGATAAAGTTGTCATGGGAATGGAGGAAATCAGAAGAAGCTGAAAATTAGGATACAAGGAAAATACTGGAACATGTTAACAGCTTCAAGTATCTGGGAGGGTTGTTTGAGGAGAAGGGAACTGTGAATGAAGATGCAAAGCTAGAATCAGAGGGGCTGCAGCCCACTGTGACAGAGTGTGAGGGGCAGTGTGTGATTGAAAAATGCCAAAGAAGCTGAAAAGTAAGGTGTACAAAACAGTGGTGTTACCAGTAGTAGTGTATGGAACAGAAATCTGGTCGATAAAGAGATCAGTTGAGGGAGCTAGATGGGGAGGAAGTACCTGAGATGGATGGGAGGATTCATATTGTAAGACAGAAAAATAAATAAGTACCTCAGAGCAGAAGCCAAAATAGCTGCAATTGCAAACAGGTTGAAAAGGAACTGAGTGTGGTGGTTTTAGCACATGTGCAGGAAAGCAGAAAATGATTTGGTGAAGAAGATTTGTCAGAAGCATGAGGAGGGTAAGAGGAAATGATGTCATAAAGCGAAGACATAGGTAGGTTTCCTGAGAAAAGCCCTGAGACAGTCAGGCATATGGCACTGAATCAAAACAAATGGTGACAGCTAATGCAGTACCCTGTACCCATGTAGAAAATGGAAAATAAAAAGAGGGTTGATGTTGATGCAGCTTAATACTTTAGTTTGTGATCATATCCATTTCACTTAACAAGGTGTTTGATAGAAACAAATTGTCAGGTTTCTACCAAGTCCAGTATTTTTTTCAAGACATTAATCTAAATTCACTCTGACACCAAGAGGAACACCACTAAATGTTTTTGAAGTGTGATCTTTTGTAGATTGCCAGAGTATTCTGGGCTTGCATTTGTTATCCAAAAGTTGTCATTACTCATTTGAACAAAGAGCATGGATACATATTTGACACAGTATACCTTTTCTTTACCCATTTTATTTATATACTTTTTTCTAGATATGCATTCTAAAACAGTGATTAAAACTAGACTCGATAGAAACTGTCAGGGCAAATAGACTGATTAGTATGAGCATAATGTTGCCTATTATGAGAACAATAATTGCATATTTATCTTACTATTATAATATAGTTCTTTTCAGTTTCTATGCTTTTAAAGCTATATAAAAGTGAAATGAATAGGCAGGTTATTTAGACAGGAATAACTAACTGCATTGTCCTGAAAAGGGTAAAGCAGAAGATATGTGAATCCACTTGTTAGAAAAACAAATAGTATCAGTTAATTCCCTTTAAGTAAACTGGATTATGCAGTAATCATGAGTTACATGCCCTAGGCCTAAGTCTTATAAACAGCATACAGATCTGTATAGAAGTATGCATATGCACATCAGCTTTATACATCCAGTTTCCTGAGACTGTTTTAGAGAAAACTAACTGAAGGTTCTGATCATTTCCAAGCTATCAAGGTCTGTCATTCTTGGGAAGATTACTAAGAAAGTTTCAATGTATTTGCATGTATGTCATTTGAATTTTATATTTATGTGCATATAAGCAATATTAATATTCCTACCTAAAAAAAAAAACACGAAAAAATACAAATAAAGGAAATTATATATTTCCATCCTAAAGTATGTCTTGGCTAACTGATTTGATGAATTAAACGATGCTTCTGTTCAGGTGCTGGGAGTAAATCAGAGCAAATGACAAAAAAACTGGTTACACTGGATTTCATTTTTTCAAGAGACCTCCATATGAGTACTGAGAAAGTTGTTCTTAAGATCTGTGACTTTAAGCTAAGAATGGAAAGATTCAGTTGTTTTCCTTCATTCTGCTTGCTATGTATACACTTTCCCTTTTACAATATGACAACATATTATTTGGTACTGACAGTTACTCTAATGAAAAAAGAAGTTATGTACTCACCATAACGTTCCATGATTGTTGTCCATGATCTCGCCCTCTTTCTTGCTGGTTGGGTTTGGAACCGATACTCAGCTCTGACTTGGCCACATTCTAAAGCTCGAGAGCTTCCACTGGCACGAGGCTAGACCCTCTCCCAACATGCCTAGCGACAGTTACCCAGATCTCGTTTGTGATAACACATAACACTAGACTGAACATATATATATATATATATATATATATATATTTATATATATACCACCAAGACAACAGTAATATACCCTAAGCCTATACAATTCATGAGGCAGGAAGGGAATCACCGCACATATAGCCAAATACCAGATAATTCCTCTCTGTCCTCCAGGAAGGGGGAAGGGGGGTGGGATGCAAGAAAGAAGGCGAGATCATGGACAACAAACATGGAATGTTATGGTGAGTACATAACTTCTTTATGTTATGTTGTCCCTATCTCGCCTTCATTCTTGCTGGTTGGGACAGTGTCCCCAGCACCTTCTTTCTTGGGTGGCTCAAGGGAATAAACTCTTCAGGACAGTGGAACCAAAGGATGCCCTGTTCCAGAAGGCCACATCTACCTTGTAATGAGTGATGAAGTTATGAGGATTAACCCAAGTAGCTGCCGCACAAATTGAGTCCAAAGGCAATCTGGCTTGAAATACAGTAGAAGTAGACAATGCTCTAGTTGAATGCCCTTGACTGCCTATGAACATCCAGTTGGTGGAGTTTATATTCTGCCTTGTTGCCATGATTAGGGGAAAAAACAGGTAGTTCTATTGACTGATTTAAATTTGACTCAGAGCAAACTTTTAGTAGGAAGGAGGGGTTGGTTCTGAGAGAAACTCTGTCTTTGTGAAAAATTAAATAAGGGGGACAAATGGAGAGAGCTTGTAATTCTGATACCCTCCTAGCTGAGGTAATGGCAGTCAAGAAGATTGTTTTCCAAGTCAAGAATTTCAGAGAACAAGTAGCAGCTGGTTCGAAAGGAGGGAGAATCAGGGTAGCTAGAACGAAGTTTAGATCCCAAGGAGGAGGCGGTTCTCTTATTGGGGGTCTTAAGAAGACAGTGCCTTTTAGAAAGGCTTTGCATAACCTGTGAGACATAACATTGGAAACCATTTCTCCAACATGATAATTGGAAATAACAACCAGCTGAACTTGGATGGTGGCTGCAGCCGCCCCTTGGTTTAAAGTCTCAGTTAGAAATTCCAGGATCTTCAAAATGGGTGCAGTAAAAGGGTCAATATGATTTTTGACTGCCCAATAAGAGAACCTCTTCCATTTGCTAGCATAAAGCTTTCTTGTTGTAGATTTGTGAGAAGAGATCAAAATGTGTCGTACTGCTGGGGAAATGTCAGGAAGCCTAGCTAAGACGGGAAGTGGAAAAACCAAACTGTCAGCTTGAGGTTCTGAATAGAAGGGTGGAGCATCCCTGACTGATGCACCAGGAGATCTGTTACTGGGTCCAGGATCCAAGGCTCCTCCTGGAGATGGGGCAATAGGAAGGGGAACCATATTTGACGAGGCCAGTAAGGGGTGATGAGGATTAGCTTGCAACCCAGTGATTTTGCTTTCTGAAGAACTTTGGGTATTAGAGGAAATGGGGGAAAGGCATAAAGAAGTCCTGGGGTCAATCGTGAACAAGTGCATCCCAGGGTGACTGTCCTGGGTGGGGGACTAGGGCAAAATAGCTGCTGCATTTGGTATTGATGGACGTGGCAAAAAGGTTGCAGCAAGGCTGGCCCCACTTGCGAAAAATTTTATCCGCAATTTCCTGCTTCAGGGACCACTCATGTGGCATCAGAATTGCCCTACTTAGCTTGTCTGCTATCACGTTGGATCTCCCCGGAATGTGCATCTCAATCAGAAAGCACTGAGAAGACATCACCCACTGCCATACTCTTAGAGCCTCTCGACACAAGGGTAAGATCTGGTTCTGCCTTGCTTGTTGATGTACCACACTATGGACATGTTGTCTGTTTGAATTGCAATCATCAACCTAGGTAGAGAGCCCTATAGTGCTTGCAATGCCAGAAGCACCACTCTCATCTCCAGTACGTTGATGTGCAAGTGGTACTCATGTTGCTGCCAAGTTCCTTGAATAGTCTGTCCCAGATAATGCTCCCCCACCTTATCTGGGTCACTGTGGCTACCGGTTGGGGAAGAAGGAAAAGCCTGCCTATCATTACATGTGTAGACTGAAGCCACCATTGTAGATCCTTTTTGCAGGTCTCTGTGATGAGAATCTCGTGTGACATGGGTAGATCCTGCATGGACCACTGAGCAAATAGAAGCCACTGCAATATCCTCATATGGAAGCATGCCAAGGGAACTAGTGTTATTGCTGCCGCCATCGAGCCTAGCACTTTGAGAACAAATCTTGCTTGAATCTTCTTTCTCCTGATCAAGACTGAAACCTGATGTCATATGGTTGACATTCTCTCCTGAGGCAATTTTGCTATCATGTCTTTTGCATTTAAATCTGTTCCTATAAATGTAATATGTTGACAGGGCAACAAGGCAGATTTTTCATAGTTTATAGTGATGCCTAGCTCTGAGCCGAGATGAATTGTGGTGTTTCATGCCCTGATTAGTTGATGCTCGGTGGTGGTGGTAAGGAGCCAATTGTCTAGATATGGAAACACCCAGAATCCTAGACGCCTCAGGTGAGCCATAACTACTGCCATGCATTTGGTCAACACTCTGGTGGCTGTAGTGAGACCAAAGGGCAGAGCTCTGAACTGGTAATGACTGGCTCCCAGCCAGAAGTGTAGATATCTCCTGGATCACCTGTCTATCTTAATATGGTAGTATGTATCCTGGAGATCGATGGAGCACATCCAGTTGTCCTTTCCCAGAAAGGGAAGAATTGACTGCAGTGTCACTATCCAGAATTTTGTTTTCTTGACAGACTTGTTCAGTCTGCTGAGATCCAAAATGGGCCTCCAGTCCCCTGTTTTTTTTTTGGAACTAAAAAGAATGTTGAGCAAGTTCCAGATCCAATTTGGTCTGCAGGGACTTATTTGCATGACTCGATTTTCTAGCAATCTTTGAACTTCTAGGTTTGCTTGATCCCGTAGATTGGGTGGCACATCTGGGATTGACTTTCATTTTCTGGGAAGGGGTGACAAGGAGAAAGAAATGCTGTATTCCCTGGATATTATTGACTGTACCCATGTGTCTTTTGTGATACTTTGCCAGGCTTCTGGGTACAGTGACAATCTGCCCCCGACTGCCTCCAGAGGTGGACAGGTGGGCCTCCTTTCAGGAGTGCTGGAAGGATCTACCAGAGAACGTATCTCTGTTGCCCTGATTCTGTGGACCCCCTCTGCTGCAAGGTGGCTTCTCCCATTATTGTTTTCCCCCTCTGCCCCTAGGGGAAAAGTCAGCACATGCATCAGCCAAAGCTCCCTGGGATTTCCAGAACCACATTTTCCTGCCTTTTTAATCTTTGGGATAAGGTCTAGTAGGCACAGAGAAATGTACTCGCATGGCAGAGAGAGTTTTGCCTTCTTGCTCACACCTGGTAAGAGTCTCTTTTACCTTGGGCCCGAACAATGATGAGCCATCAAATGGGGCATTGGTAAAGGATGACTTGAAGGGCTTTGCAAACTCAGAAAGACACATCAAGGAATGTCTCCATAAGGTAATTCCTGTGCTTTCTGCCCTGCTTGCTCCATTGGCTGCATAAGAGATAAGCTGCATGGAGGAGTTGACTACAGAAGATAAGGTCGCAAGCTGGGAATCAGCCTTGTCTGAAGCTCCCGCAGCTGTAGGATCCTGGAGAGTATCTCTCAGCTCTTTGAGGAGATCCCTCTGGAGACGAGTGAAATGGGATAAATAATTCAGTGACCTAAGGGTACAGGCTGCTGAATAAAACACACACTTCCCATATCTGTCCATCGTATAGGACTCCTTGCTCGGTGGATGGACAAAAGAAGAAGTTTCTGCTAATTCCTTCTTTGTGGCTGCTGCAACCACCATAGCATCAACTGTAACACCCTTAGTCAGGAAAAGTTTGTCCTCTGGCACTGTGATAAACTTATTGGGCCTCCTCTGAACCGGTTCCATAGATTCTGGAGAGCTCCACACTTTTCGACTGACCACCTGCAGTAGCTGGTCAAAAGGTGGAGACTCCCAAGAGGTGGAGGGTCGGGAGCCAAATGCCTCCAGGTACACAGACTGATCTTCAGAGGAGGAAAGGGATTTCCAGCCACCCCTCTGCTTGAGGATTTCCAGGATGTTTGAAAAAGATACATCCTCCGAGGGGGACAGTGCAGATCCTTCTGAATCCTCCAAGTCCGTGTCTGATGTGAGAGACTTGGGGGAGTCTAAATGCTTCTTCTTACAAGTCCTCTTCTGAGGGACCTCTTCAGAGGGGTACCCAGGGGAGGTTTCAGAAGAGGGGGGTCACCCGAGGGGGCATCCTGGAGCATTGGTTCCCTACGCTTTGGATGGAGGGATGATGTGGAGATAGACACTGGCCCCAAAGGGGATGGAGCAGCTGAAGCTGAGGGTGGAGTTGTCTGGGAGGACAGCACACTCCTCATTACCTCGAAGGCACCATGATCCCAGTCCAAGAGAGTCTCCGGCTTTGAAGAGCCTGGAGATGTCTCCCGCACCAAGGGCAATGGCTCCGATGCTGATGTGGGCACCGAACTCACCTGCGCCAAAGCCCCAAGTGGGAGAGTAGGATCTGACAGGGGTCTGATCTCGCCCCCCCCCCCGAGCCAATGAGGGAATGTTGGCACCCAGATTCCTCGATAGAAAGTAGTATCAATGAGATCGGAGCAGATGTTGGAACCAAGAGACCGGTGGTTTTCAGATCCAACGGTTCCACCACAATGACGTCTATGCACTCCAGCTCCAACCTCAGGTGAGTCGAAGGAGGAATCAACAGCAAAGTAGGTTGGGTAGTCAGCTCCACATCCATATGGGCTGGGGTCGATAAAATTTTCACTAAGGACAGTGTCCTAAGTAACGTCTTCACCACCCTCTCCAGATCATCATCCGATGGGTTCCTGGATAATTGAGAGGAATGGGTGGATGAGCGATGACTACCTGTCACAGGCTGAAGCAGTGGAGACTGCTGTATGGAACGCATTGTTTCCAAGGAGGGAGACCGGTTTCTTTTTTGGCTCCTAGTCAGTTCCAAAGACACTGGAGGAACTGAAGGAGATTGTGTCTTGTCAGACTCAAACTGACTTCAGATCCAACAAACTTGTTTGTTTGTCTTGTCCCTTCGACGGTTCCAAGATCGGAGCCGATGAAGATGCTTTCTTGGAGGGCTTATCAGATTTGCCAGCCTGATTCCCTTCCACTGATGCCTCAAAAGGCCCTTTAAGTAACCATCTCAGAATTAACTTATTTTTCTGCTCCTGCAGGACCCTAGAGCTAAATCCATGACATATGGAACAACAGTCCTGCAGGTGAATGGCTCCCAGGCAGTATACACAACTAGTATGACCATCGGTCAATGACTTCCTCTGTGTGCAGGAATCACATTTTTTGAATCCAGAAGACTTGGATTCTTTTGAAGACTCCTTAGACATGTCTCAACAACAAAGTATAACCACACAACAGCCGACAACACTAACTGTAAAAGAAAATGTCCCAAACAGACAGAGAAGGCAAGTTTTTTTTTTGTTTGTTTAAAGAAGACAGGAGAAATGGAAGGAGGAGAGTCTCTAAGTTAAACGACAGCTCCTCCAACCGAGGAGATGCCTCTAACTTAAATGGCGAACTCCTTAGGAAAAAAAGGGAGTAAAAAAGGAAGAAGGGGGAAAGCCCTCTAACTCAAACGGGCTGAAATTAAAAGACAGAAAATGAATCCTCAAACTGAAATGGATTCATTAGGGACTAACAAAAAGGGGAATTAGTAGACCTGAGAGGGAAAATGACGGCCTCAGCAACAAACAGCAAAAATAGGGCGATAGACAACAAGGCACACAAGCACTTAGAATCTCCTAACTACAAGGAATAATTATAGATAAGAAATATCAAGAGTTTACCCAAAATAAGTAGAAAAAAAGCACAACTTAGCCTGAGCCAATCACAAAGCAATCCTGAAGCTTCAAGCAGCAAATGAGATCTGGGTAACTCTCGTTGGGCATGTTGGGATAGGGTCTAACCTCGAGCCAGTGGAAGCTCTCGAGCTTCAGAATGTGGCAGAACTCAACCAGCAAGAATAAAGGCAAGATAGGGGCAACATAACATTATAGCTTTTACTGATCTTTGCATTAGAGAAATTAAGCACAGTGGACCTCTTAATTAGCAAAAGATGAATGATTTTGACATGCTAGTTAAAGTGCAGGAGGGAAGATGACCTGTATAGCAAAATGCGGACTTCTTAGAGGCCATATAAAAATAAAGTCATCATTTGTAGAATAGATAAAGGCAATTATTATTAATGATCCAGTGCTTTCAGAAACACAGGCAGCAGGAATGTTCTACTTTCTAGTGTAATTCTTATAATAATGCTGTAAAATATGCACACAGGTTTAGTAGATATATTGCCAATAACAGGTGAATGAAAAGACTTATATTCTGGAAGTTCACTTATCAAAAGCTTTGCTCTAGGTTTCTGTACATTGGTCAATACATTGTTTTTCAGCTGATGTTTTGTTGAGGTTCTTTTATTGAACTGATGTTTGTCATATTGCCTTTTTGTACTAATACATGCATAACATGATCACTGTTAGTGCAACACTACTGGGTGCTTAAAAAGGGTGTTTCCCATACCTCCACTGTTGTATGAGTGTGAAATTAATCATAATAGGTTGATAGATTAGTACTAAGCTAACTGCTCTTGCGAGCCATTTTAAGCCTAGCCAATTATCCCTTGCGAGACTCAAACGCTGCACCTTGTGTTTGTAAGGCAAACACTTTAACCAGTAGGCCACCCTCCCAACCAGAGGAAAGGAAGATATTTGGGGATATGGGGGGGCTCCCTCCCCATAATGCATGCTTATTTTTTCCTTAGGTAGTACTTTTCAAGCAGTATTTTATATGATATGAAGAAATCAACAAAATATTAGGCAAGTGTTTGTAATCCAGTTATTAATAACTGAAGCTTTATCCAACTACTCAGTGATGTGTTGTCATATGACATATAACCCATATTGCTTTTTCTCATACAAAACCTACTCAATTATTACTTAATGTAAAGGTGCCAGATTCCATTTACATTAAAAGAAAATCTACAATGAATAAATCTGATGTACTTAGAATTACATAAATTGATTTGGATATATGCTACAACTATGCTATAACTAACTAGAGTGTCATGTCTAAATAAGAGAGTTCAATGATTAAAGGCATTTCCACATTCATCAGCAGTACTATCCACAGTTAATTTGGAAATTTACAATCACTATACATTATATTCAGTCTCTATAATGATTTTTTTTTATTGCTCTTCCATATCTCAAATAATCTCAGCTTGCATCTCTCCTACATAATTCTCAAGAACAGGATAGATTTCAGGATATATATCACATTATGAATCATTAAGTCTCATGGAGTTGTACCTTTTCAGAATATTTTGAGGAATAGTTTACATACAGAACATAATGTTTCCAACGTTCATCCTTTCATCCGAGGAAGACTCAGTGGTTCATGTGGTGTTAATTCCTCTCCCAAAACTAAAAAAAAAAAAAAAATACTGCCAATGCACACATATAAACCACTCTGGTAAACAGTAACTGGCTAGTTCAAGATCTAGGGTCTGAGGATCAGAGAACTGATCCTTGGAGAAGTGTACGAAAGACCAGTTCAGAATTTGTGCCTCAGTTTAGCCTATCATTTTGACCAGTAAAGGATATCATGATTTCTTTCCTTAAAACTGACAATTCTAAAATGAACTTTATGAAGCATTTTATCTCAGAGTTGACTAGGAATTATTATTTTACCTCTCTTCATCATTAAGCCTTGTACACATGAAATCTTAAAGCTCATTTCAAAAAACACACCCAATATTGGCATGTATGATTTCATTTGATCTTACTAATCTTTCATAACTCATGAAAGTCTTTCATTCTTAGGAAGGTGCTAGGGTCTTGTAGCAGGTGCATTTCTTTGTCAGCTCTGTTGCATATTCTGTATTTTCTCTGCTGATACAGATAACTGTGAAATCATCCATACAACTTCCATATCATTCTCTATCAAGTCTTTGCATTCTTTTATGTAAACGTGGTTAAGTGTATCTGCTATGTACATCAGTTTGTCAAGTTTATACTAAATTTACCACTCACAGTTCTACAATCAGCAACCTCTACAGCCTTGCTGGAGCTGTGTGAGCTGAGTGTTTGAACTTGCTCTGTAATAGTTTATAATCATATTTCATTGTATTTAACTTATTATAAATATAGTTGTGGAATTCATGACAACTCAAGACAAATGCTAACATTTGTCAAAATCCTCACTGTATACACTACTGGAACACCTTCCTGCAATAATCCTGTACAAAGCCCTTGTTGACTTGCATCCACTTGAAGTATTATAGGGTTAAAGATGTCATAAAACTTCAGGATAAGAGCATCTGTAATAACCTTTTATTTTATATTATCTCACACTTCTGTCTTGCTCCTGTGACCAAAACCAAACAACACCATGCTCTAACAACTTCTACAATGGCACTGTAGTATAGGACAAATGTGTTTTAAATCTGAAAAGACACTGACATGTCAAGGAAACACATAAGAGACAATTTATGTTATCTATAACATTAACTTTGTTTGAGTCTGTTCTGAAGGATTCCAATATCAAAACATGACATATATTTAAAGTAGTTACAAAGACTTGGTGTTTGCTTCTTTTTAGGTTCAAGCCTTTCTGTCTTAGCCTGTTGAGTATCTTAATAAGCTTAGTACCTTGTTCCTGCTGGGCTATACCTTCCATTCTTTCAGTCATTTCAGCTACTACTCTTTGCAAAATTTACAAAGCTGACAGTATACCAAAAAGCAATCTTAGAATCCTGCATCTGCCCAATGGAGTGTTTAAAATGTAAAATGTGGAGCTAGCTTAATCCAGTTTTATTTGACAAAACCTTTGGTTATCATCTAGCACTGAGGAAATATCTAGCATAAAGCATTGTAGCAACCATTTTTTCACTAGCTTCATATGAATAGTGTACAAATTTGATCTATCTGTGTAAGACTTGAGGATGCATTCACATTCTCAGCTTGTCTTGCTTCATGGTTATTACCATGGTAGTGAGCCTTTCAGTCATTCTAGCTTGCTAAATAAGTATCTCTAGGTTTTCCATGCATTTGTTTTCTTTCTCAGTCTACTTCTAAGAGCAATATTGCATACATAACAGACATTGCTACAGATGAAATCATAAAGTGGCATTCCCCAGTAAAAAGATTAATCTACTAAATATATTAGAATAGCTATGTAATTTATCAGATGTATCTTGATTATTCTGCTTCATGACTCTCAGTGACATACTCTTAGTATTCCTATTATTATATTTGCTAGTAATATCAAGATATTTTTTTTATTTCTAGAATGGTCTAAAAACTATCTTGAGAATATACTCATGAAAGTATTTAATCTGCAAACAAGTATCCTGTTCTTCCAGCTGCTGTTCATACTCTGTTTTGTGACCAGAAACATTCACATTACTTTCAGAAACATTCTTGCCATGTTCTACACAAATCTGCAATTTGTCCTACCTTTGTAGAAGTGTGAATACTTTAAATTATATCAAAGTTCTCACAAACATAATGATCCAATATATTTATTTGCTTTATCTAGTTTTCTACTGACACTACTGGGAACATTATCTTTTAGTTTATGTGCTTGTGCTCACAATTAAACAAAATCTAACACACTGGCTTTAGCTTGTGCCCTGAATAGGGCAGAAGAGAAGATGGAAATGTGTGTACATTGTTAGACAAATTTGGGTTGCACAGTGGCACAACAGACAGCATTGTTGTCTCACAGCAAGAGATTCTACAGTTTGATTCTTGACTGTGTTGACGTCTGTGCAAAGTCTCCACGCTCTCCTTGTGTTTGATTGTGTTTTTCTCCAGGTGCTCTGGTTTCCTCCCACATTCCAAAGACATGCAGTAAGTGGATTGGATACTCTAAATTGGCCATAGGTTTGAGTGTACATGCGAGTGTGTGGTATGGAAGAACAGTAGTGTCAGGGCTAACCACCCAACAGTGTGAACCTTGACTTTAGTTGACTGTCACTGATGAAGTGACACCTTGACAACATGTGTAAAAATGGGAAAAGGGGTTATAGATGGATTGATGGATATTATGCAATCTGGTGCTTTAAAAGTTGCTCTGAATAAGTATTACACTCAGCATCCAACAATGCAGGCAGTCTTAAGTGCATTTCTGCCTTGAATTAGAGGCTTTGCAGAACAAAAGCTATTTTAACCACTACCTGTATTAGCTGAAATCTGCACTACATCCATTTTAGACATTTCAGCTATACTTATAGACATGTTTTAACTAACACTTTTGACTCACTAACACATGACATGCACTGCACAGATTTATTTCAGTTTTTAAAGATCTTTGTGAAATGGTTCTGATCTCTCCACACCTTGGAAACAATTCACATACCTGTATTTTCAGTTCTTTTCTGTATTATCTATTCAGTTTTTGCTTCACTGTATCATTTTCACTTATAGCCATTTTCTTTACAGTTCTGCAGTCAAACCTTTAAGCTATACATTAGAAAGTTAATTCACTCTGTACACACCTAGTGTTTTATTATGTGCCGAGTCTGATTCTCTTAATGGCTGTTCTACTAGTTAATGAGATACAACTGGATGACTTTCAACTTGTCAGTTTATTGACAGCAATTTAGCCTAGTTACATGGTGCAGGAAATGGAGCCTCAACTGCATCTCATGTGAATGGGGTTCAACTAGCAACACTGGCATTTGAAGAGCCATACAGGGAGAGGGTAGAGTGAAAGGGCAGGGCCTGCTTGCCTCCCCCAGGAGGGAAATCTAAACTAAATACACACCAAAGTAATTAAAACCCACCCAGTTAGGGGACTGCACCCCCCACACACTCCCCCTAACTATATTTACCAACTCCAGGATCGCACTACAGTGGAGAAAAGGGCATGTTGGACAAGTATTTACTTATTCTGGGAAAGCTTTGGTGTTTGGGTATATCAAATTTCAGTATTTTCAGTCTCGCAAAAATGAACGTCAGTGTTCTGATCTTCATTTTTTAAAGTAGATCTATATATATATATATATATATATATATATATATATATTTTTTTTTTTTTTTTTTTTTTTTTTTTTAGTTATGTGACATTTATTTACCGGGGTGGTGTGACTGGGTCTTCAGAACTCATTTTCAGCAGAGGCCCAGCAGAAAAGTTCCACATACAGTACAGTACAAATAGAGTATAATCCAATACAATACAATACAAATTACATTAGAAATACTATACAAAAATAAGTTGAAAGAACAAACTATGTTACAGGATGTTACAATATATACTACACATCTAAACAATTCTATAGTGTTTAAACAATATAGACAATAATAGTTACTCTTACCATACATGATGTAGAATAGTGTCTAAAAAATAGTACGTAGGTAGTGCAATGTGTGACATTGATTGTTATAGTACATGAAAAATAGAATGTTAGTTTCAGTTAGGAAAATAATAGCCAGAAAGTTAGTGATGCAGATAGATAGTGAGAGAGTCAAGAAGCATAAAAGTAATACAGCCTGAGCAGTAGCTTAAGGATATGGTATAGAAACAGAGACAGAGTTAGAAGAGCCTTAGGTATCTTGTAGTCTGTAAGGGATTGAAATGTGACAGAAGAGTAGGATGAGGCTAGTGTGGAAGAAGAGGAAGAGCTGAGCATTAGACAGGCTTTATGCAGGAGCAGAGCCATCTATTTTTGAGATGATTTTTTAAAGAGGCTTTGAAATGGGTTAGGCCAGGCATAGACCTGGTGGCTACAGGTAATGAATTCCAAAGTATAGAGACAGAGTATGACTACAGAGAGTGACCTGATTTTCTTGTGGGTTTTGAGATATCTAAGAGATTTTTGTCTTCTGATTGTAGGGCTCGATTTGATGTGTAAGGTGTGACTAGATTGGCTAGTGCAGGGCAGGCAGTAGGCTTGAAAATAAGGTTGTGCAAGGTGGATAGCTGAATAAAGGCAAGTTGGTCGGGGAGTTCAAGCCAGTTTAATTCTTGGAGTGGTATACAGTGGTGTGTGTAATATTTAGAGTTTGTGGCAAACTTTGCAACTTTGTTGCAGCACTGTTCCATCTTGCTTAGGGTAGAGTTTGTAAGTTAGTTAGAATAGAGGCACAATAAAGAAGAGAGGGAAGTAAAAATATTTTTGCAAGGCTAGTTTTGGTTGCTGCAGTAAAGAAATGTTTGTTTCTATGTAAATCCCAGATTTTGATGCATTTTCTTTATATTTTGCTGTATATGGTACTCAAATGAAAGTTTATTGCCAATGGTGACTCCTAGAAGTTTGGTTTCCTGCACTATTTCTAATACAGTGTTGTCAAATGCAAGGATGTTAAAATGATCAGTGATGGGGAGGTGCTTTTGGGATGAAGGAGTACTAATTTCGTCTTCTTTGAATTAAGAAAAGTTGAACACTTTTTAGCCAGGATTCGATTTCAGTAAAGAACTGTTGAGTTGTTGCAAGTAGTTCTGGTAGTGAATGAGCAGTACAGATTATGGTGGAACCATCAGCGTATTGAATGAGGGTCCCAGGGTGAGAGGCAGCATGAAGGTTGTTTGTGAAAATATTGAAGAATAGGTGTCCTAAGATGGAGCCTTGAGAGATTCATATTTCTATGTATATCTATCTATAGATATCTACTACAATATCTATATCTAATCTATATATGTATGTGTGTGTGTGTGTGTGTGTGTGTGTGTGTGTGTGTGTGTGTGTGTGTGTGTGTGTGTGTGTGTGTATATATATATATATATATATATATATATATATATATATATATATATATATATAGATATATACATGTATACATATATGGGTCTGCTTCTAAATATCAGACTTTCAAAATGTCAACTTTCTTATCGTTGAGACCATAAGATCAATGTTTTGAAACTTTGAGCCGTTTAAATGCAGATCACCGTACAGTGTGGAACAGTATATTTACCGTTTTCCTCAGTGTAGTGCGATCTCAGAGTTCGTATATTTAATAAGCAGGGGGTGTGGGAAGGTGGAGGGGGGCTTGCCCCCCTGTAAAAATGTAAAGAAAACGTTTTTTTTTGTTTTTATTTAAATTTCAGAGTTTCAAAGCTCTGATATTATAATGTCGACCATTAGAAATTCGAAGATGTGCAAGTTTGAAATTTAGAAGTAGACTCCTATCTGTACATATAAAGTTTATTCTTTGTTAACTGGGTTAGTTCCACTAGGATACTAACCTGTTTTCAGGGGAGAACCAAGGTGGTAATGTATGCTATGCAGAGAAATTCCTCTACTCTTTTTGACTGGTGCCATGAGATCTTTTACATACACCTGAGCTACCATCAGCTCAAGCAGATAAAATCTTGGTTTGACATCCAGTCTTAAGGATGACACACACATGAGTGCAACACCCCCCCTTCATGCTACTCTGCAGTGTCACCAATCCAATCTGCCTAGTATGGGAATAGAACATTCACCATTCTACTCCGAAGGCAAGTGTGCTACCTGTTGAGCCAATGACACTGTATATACATATAATATATATATACTTATATATATATATATATATATATATATATATATATATATATATATGTTTACCACCATATGGTCGACTGGTGGATGGTCAAGCCCGAATGTCCAAAAGGAGTGCAGCAACATCCCACATTTGCCAGGGGCGGCTCGTGGCATCGGACTGCCGGACTGCAGCCCTCTCAGCTAAAAAAAAGAAAAAGTACCTTTTTGTGTGACAGAGAGTGAGACTGACAGTACTATTTTTTTGGTTTACTTTGTTTGTCTCCGAGTCCGCGACTCGGCAAGTACGCGCATGCGCACTTCAACCGCCTTGTGTTGCGGCGGTTTTAAATAAAGATTTTTTTTTTGTTTGTTTTTATTGCAGCCCTGTGGACTAATTAAGGCATCATTGTGATGCCCAGCAGTCTATGAGGTTCCAAACCGCATAGAATTGGAAGGGGCTCGGACTGCGACGTCCGCAGGCACGTACATGACGTGCTTGCTGGGCTAAATGCTGCTGATTGGTTGTCGCTCTCTTCCTGGGCTTTATGTGCTGGGAAAAGAGCGAGAATCAAACAGTAAGTCAGTCGTGGATTGATTCGTGACTGAATCAGTCACACGGGAAGGATTTACCGAACCTGAATTTATTTATCATTTTAATTTGCCATTGGATTTTTATTTATTTTTTTTTTTTTTTTTTTGGGGCGGCCTATATTTTGTCAGAAGAACAGAGAACTGAAGAAAGAAGTAGTAGAAGAAAGAAGTTAGAAGAAGAAGAACAGAGTGAAGGTGCAGAAGTATACCAGGTAAGTAGGAGGTGATTATAGCCACTCGGGCCAGTCATTCAGAGGGAGGTGGGTGAATGAGAGGCACTGACCATCTTCAGATAGTCATCCTGGCAAAGGCAAAAGGGGCTCAAAAAATAATCAGTTTAAAGCCACTGGTACAATCTTTGCTGAACTGATTACATTGTTTTTTGCTCATTGTGTACTGGCATTCATTTGATATCTGCCTTGCATTTCTTTTTTTTATTCTGTGTACTACTTTTGGATCTATATTCTGGAAGGCTCATATGTGAAAAATATATTTAGTAGAACTGTGGCATGAAAATAGGGACTGGTTGCCAGAATAAACTAAATTAATGTAGTGATATCTGGAGAAGTTGGTCAGCTTAATTATGAGCCAGTAAAGAAAAAGTTGAAGCTAGACACTATCCCAAATGCCTTGACCATGCCCAGAAGAATATCATTTCCAATACTCTTTAAAGTAGAGGCCAAACTTAAATGTATGCAGGTAGCTGATGAGATGGAAAGTGTAACTGAGCCTGTGCTGAGGATACTATTTATAAAAAAGAGACGATATGAAAACATGTCAGTTTAAAAAGTTAAATGATGCAGTTATCAGGGAAAGGTACATTTTACCTACACTTGAGGATATTGCACCTAAACTGGTTGGTGCCAGAATTTAGAGACTTCAGATGAGTTTTGGCAGATACCCCTAGAGAGGTATAGTCAAAGCTAATTTATTACCTTTATTACTCTGCTTGGAACAACCTTTTATTATAGCAATTTTCTAAGTTTATAAGATGACTATTTGAAATTTGTCCTTATTTTTGGGACTGTATTACCCTGTTATTGGCTTTGTCCAGGTTTTTTGTGCCAAGGTTGACAGCTATGGCAAGAACTGAATTTACTGAATATGTTTGAGGGCTGTATTCCCTCATTACTGGGTTTGTCCAGGTGTTTTGTTCTAACAGGTTGACAGCTATGGTGAGAACTGAATTCATTAAATGATAGCCATTTAAGTTTCAGTCTTCCTCTCTTTCACAAAGCAGCTGATCTGGCGTAGTGGTATGTTGCTCTGACTGTTTTGCACAGGGACCTTGGCAGTAAAATGTATGGTGGTAACACAGCATTTTATTCTAGCAGCTTTCCAAGATTATACAAGCAATGAAAGGTAAACAGCAAGGTCGGAGAAGCGGAACAAGGCAGGCGGAGAACAAAATCCTGAAGTAAATGTCACAAGTTGTTCAGCTCGTAATGAAACAGAATCCAAACTCTCCAAATCAGTTGAACGATTTATTATAAAAGAGTTAGCGCTTTCACCTATTCAGGCTTCATCAGACTCAACACACAATTGCTATAAGACATTGAATATATACTGCAAAGGGCGGGAAAGCGAAATCAATAATGCAATTAGGGACACAATTAATAAAATCACTGGCAGTTAGTTGTCAACAAAGTAAAAATGTTTGCACGAGCAGCCAATACATAAAAAGAAAAAAACCTAGGCTATTATATAAATGTAAACATAGTGTCTAAAAATATTACATGTATATATATATATATATATGGAATAGTAAAAACAATATGCCAGTTATAAATAGCTAAACTAATATGCATAATGGGCTTCCAATACATAAAAGGGCAGAACCTATGCTCTATGTAGATATAAACATGGTATCTAAAGATAATAAAAAGACTGTGCCAGTTCATAGATCACTAAACTAATATGTATAAAAACTCAAAAAACAATACAAAAACAATACAAAAAGCTGCTGGTATATGTGAATATGAACATACTGTCTAGGAAATATGTAAAACAATAAAAATACATATTAAGACACTGTACCAGTATGTAAGTTACCAAACCAAATGTACAATAGGCATGGAGAACAGTGCAAAAAACTATCTATTACTAAATATAATCAATAGAGGCAGAAAAAATAGCTAAAAACACAATACAACATCTATGTAAGAAAATATTTGGCTTGTATTGTATATATACTATGTGTACTTATAAACCTTCAATCTCCTCATTTTCAGAAAGGTTTCACAGATACCTTAACATTCAAGCCTGGTGGACTGTCTGACCTAAATTTCATTATCCAAAAATTCTCTCTACCTTCTGTGTGAGTCCTTATGTCCCCTCCCCTATTGGTAATATGTATAGTCTCTAGGATCCTGAAATTAAAAACATGAAGTGGACCATTATCAAATACATGTCGAGCTAAAGCATTTGTTTTGTGCACCATCCTAATACTATAGAGATGTTCACGTATACGGTCTCTAAAGGTCCTATTGGTCTTACCTACATAGAAGGAGCAACAAATGGAACAATTAGCAAGATAAATGATATGTTTGGTCATGCAGTCCCCATAGGCATTGAGAAAATAAGAATGGTTAGTGACAGGATGTATGAATGTGGGACTGGTGCATATGTAATCACAAAAATTGCAGTGGCCACAGCCACGTGCCCCAGTGGGTGGGACTGGAGTTGTGGGAATTATAGATCTTCTGTCACAAAGCAATCTTTTTAGATTCTTCTTGTTCCTATACCTGAAAACTGGAGCGTCACCTAGAATGTCTCTGATGTGAGAGTCTGCCATAAGAACCCTCCAATGAGTCTTAACAACATCCTGGATGTCATGTACATCAGTGGTATAAAAAATAGAAAAAGCTGTCTGATGACTAATGGTAGAATTGGTCCGAGGTGAGTGATCAGTACTTAAAGATGGAACAGAAAAATATGGGGCGGCAGTACCTGTCCTCAAATCAGATATTCCCTCCATACCCTGGATTATGTCTTGTGTTGTATACCCACGATCTAGTAACCTCTCATGTAGAGCTCTCATATCTTGATTAAAGCCAGGCTCACTGGGATTATACCTGGAAACCCTAGTAGCCTGTCCCTTAATGATGTTGTTAAAAACATACGGTTACCTTACCTTAGCTTTAGCCATGAGACATCTAATACTAAGATATCTTTTTTAGATATTTTCGTTGAAAAATTACCGAATGGAATTATCAATACCGGAGTTTTTAGAAAACCTTGTCATATGAATACCTTATTACATCGTCTCAGTATGCATCCCCCGTATGTTTTTAACAACATCATTAAGGGACAGGCTACTAGGGTTTCCAGGTATAATCCCAGTGAGCCTGGCTTTAATCAAGATATGAGAGCTCTACATGAGAGGTTACTAGATCGTGGGTATACAACACAAGACATACTCCAGGGTATGGAGGGAATATCTGATTTGAGGACAGGTACTGCCGCCCCATATTTTTCTGTTCCATCTTTAAGTACTGATCACTCACCTCGGACCAATTCTACCATTAGTCATCAGACAGCTTTTTCTATTTTTTATACCACTGACGTACATGACATCCAGGATGTTGTTAAGACTCATTGGAGGGTTCTTATGGCAGACTCTCACGTCAGAGACATTCTAGGTGACGCTCCAGTTTTCAGGTATAGGAACAAGAAGAATCTAAAAAGATTGCTTTGTGACAGAAGATCTATAATTCCCACAACTCCAGTCCCACCCACTGGGACACATGGCTGTGGCCACTGCAATTTTTGTGATTACATATGCACCAGTCCCACATTCATACATCCTGTCACTAACCATTCTTATTTTCTCAATGCCTATGGGGACTGCATGACCAAACATATCATTTATCTTGCTAATTGTTCCATTTGTTGCTCCTTCTACGTAGGTAAGACCAATAGGACCTTTAGAGACCGTATACGTGAACATCTCTATAGTATTAGGATGGTGCACAAAACAAATGCTTTAGCTCGACATGTATTTGATAATGGTCCACTTCATGTTTTTAATTTCAGGATCCTAGAGACTATACATATTACCAATAGGGGAGGGGACATAAGGACTCACACAGAAGGTAGAGAGAATTTTTGGATAATGAAATTTAGGTCAGACAGTCCACCAGGCTTGAATGTTAAGGTATCTGTGAAACCTTTTCTGAAAATGAGGAGATTGAAGGTTTATAAGTACACATAGTATATATACAATACAAGCCAAATATTTTCTTACATAGATGTTGTATTGTGTTTTTAGCTATTTTTTCTGCCTCTATTGATTATATTTAGTAATAGATAGTTTTTTGCACTGTTCTCCATGCCTATTGTACATTTGGTTTGGTAACTTACATACTGGTACAATGTCTTAATATGTATTTTTATTGTTTTACATATTTCCTAGACAGTATGTTCATATTCACATATACCAGCAGCTTTTTGTATTGTTTTTGTATTGTTTTTTGAGTTTTTATACATATTAGTTTAGTGATCTATGAACTGGCACAGTCTTTTTATTATCTTTAGATACCATGTTTATATCTACATAGAGCATAGGTTCTGCCCTTTTATGTATTGGAAGCCCATTATGCATATTAGTTTAGCTATTTATAACTGGCATATTGTTTTTACTATTCCATATATATATACACATGTAATATTTTTAGACACTATGTTTACATTTATATAATAGCCTAGGTTTTTTTCTTTTTATGTATTGGCTGCTCGTGCAAACATTTTTACTTTGTTGACAACTAACTGCCAGTGATTTTATTAATTGTGTCCCTAATTGCATTATTGATTTCGCTTTCCCGTCCTTTGCAGTATATATTCAATGTCTTATAGCAATTGTGTGTTGAGTCTGATGAAGCCTGAATAGGTGAAAGCGCTAACTCTTTTATAATAAATTGTTCAACTGATTTGGAGAGTTTGGATTCTGTTTCATTACGAGCTGAACAACTTGTGACATTTACTTCAGGATTTTGTTCTCCGCCTGCCTTGTTCCGCTTCTCCGACCTTGCTGTTTACCTTTCATTTTATTTTTCTCTGTCTTTGTGTCAGGAGAAGTGGTTCACTCCACCATTCTATATCCTTCGATTATACAAGCAATGTTTAATGTGTCCCTGGTTTTTGCCCTTTTGACCCACCCCAATAAATTTGGCTTTTTCCAGATTTCTTGTGCTGCGAAGTTGAGATGCAGTTGAGTATTGAGTAGATTCTACAAGGAGCTGAGAGCTGCAGGGGAAGAGAAGTTTAGTGCTGATTATGCTAAGTCAGCTCGCATTGCTAATAGCACAACAGGTTGTGTACTTGCTTTTGATGCAGAAGGTTGTTGGTTCTACTCCCATAAGGGGTGAATGCTGCCGTACTGAAAGTTAAGATACTAACTATGAGCCTGTTATCAGTTTGCCATCCATTTCCTATTGCAATATTACTAGCTTATTTTTAATGTAATTTAGGCAATTTATTCCTCAGGGGCATCAGACACTTTATTTTTCGATGAAACCATGAAATATAAAGGTGACTGCTAGCAGCAACCTCTTCATTACAGATTTATTTAACGTGGAATTATTTAGATGACTTTTTTACTACTTCAGAGATTGTGCATATTTACTGATAATGGTGGACTGTAGAATTGTGCATATTTACTGATAATAGTGGACTGTAGAAGTTTGAGTAGACTTTTATGATGGAAATGTTCTGAATTGGGCAGTTTTGTCATTGGTGCATGCGTTTTGTTTCATTGGTTACTGGAAAAATGTTCAAAACAAATTTAAAACGCCCTCTAACAACTGTACTGTATTGTACAAAGGAATATAATTTAGTACAGTGAGGAAGGTGTATCAAAGAGCACATGTATGTTTCATATGCAAGGGGCCTATGATTTGAAAACAGCCCAAAATTAATCTTTATCTGCCACTGGCAAAACATATTTTCTTTGAATGTGGGTTTCAATGCTGTTTCAATGAATGTGAGTTTCAAGGGCAGAGAAGTTTTAATGCCAAGTCTGTTTTCATTGTGAGACTGCATTGCTTTGTTTAGCAGATGTCTTAGTGTTTGTGCTGTAAAATACAAAATAAAACTTTTAAATGAAGTCCAACTCATCATAGAAGTAAAGCAGTATGCACATTAGTTGTTGTTGTGTCTTTCGGCTTTCCCCGGTTAGTAAATGGAGTGAAATAGCCAAGTAATGGATCATTGGAATGGCTGCAGAGGCTCCATTCAACCATGATTTTGTGAGGGGGGAAGGGCAGCAAACTCAGACAGGCCCAGCTGAACTATACCTCCCAAATGTCCAGATTTTCAAAGAATGAATAGATTTTTGCTTCTTATTTTTGGTTTGTTCTTCATACAATTTGTAGTTTTCTGGCAAATCATTTAGGAATTAAGTCACTAAATAATGATACACTGAGTTTCAGACTTCATAACCTTCAGAAAAATGCATGCTAAAGTAAGACCTGCTATTCTATCAACTGTCTCAATTTATACAAGAGTAATTTTTAGTACTGTTTATCTGTTCCCCCAATATATTTGGCCTTGTTTAGATTTACTGCATTAACAGGTTGAGAGGTACATGCAAATAAATTGCTTTATAGAATTAGGCATAACCAACCTCTCAACTGTCCCCGATTTTTGGCTCAAAATGTTGCTCTTCCCCCTAATAATCCCTCCGCAAAATAGCAATTTTTGGAAGAAAACATGGAGGGTTTGCAATTAAGAAATAACTGTAATAATCAAAGTTATAGATTACTTGAAATGCATGTAGATTATTTTATTTTGTCAGCTGCTCAAGTTAGCAGTACTAATATTAAAGTGTCCCTTCTTTGACAGGTTCCCAGCTGTATTGTGTGGCTATTTTATATTTTTGCATCACATGTTTGGTCCATTTTTCATAAAATTGTGTTTTTTGTGACAAATCATTAAAGACTGAAGTTAGAAAATAATGACAGACATTGAGTTTCAGATTTTATACCCTTCAGAAAATTCATACTAATGCAAGACCTATTCTATTATCTTTCTAAGTTTATTAGAGCAATATTTAAAAACTGTCCTTATTTTTGGGCCTTTGTCCCACTTCTGTGTATAGCTTTGTCCAGATTTCTTGCTCTGAGGTTGAGAGGTATGGCAAATGTGTCAGGACCATCACAGTCAGCCAGAGACATTTCAAATTGTGACATTCTTGTTGCACCCCACTCCCCCATGTAGTGACTCTGGATGTGTCCAAGCAAAGCAAGGAGTAGTTATGCAGTGTAAATGTGCAGTGTGTCCCCCCATCCAAGGTAGACACAAGTACTACAGTGGCTTTTCATCTGTCCTTGATTTTGCAGAATGGTCTGGTTTCTGTCATATTTCTGTACTGTTGATTTATGCTTATTACTCAGAAAGTGCCTGTTGCTCTGTGTTTAAGTAGCAATGCTTTAATGACCATAAGGTAAGCTTGTCTGAGATCGTAAGATGCAAGTAAGTTTTAATAAGCATACTGTTAAAGAATTGCCAACATTGAAAGCCTTTCTGTTGTTGCCATGCAGAGAATACTTAACTAGATAATGTATAAGCCTTGGGTATTGAAGGACAGGATTACATTCTTTTAAAAAGCTCACACTTGTTGGAGACTTCCAGTCATAACAGAATGCCAATCATGTGTGGTCCATAACCTGTACAGTAATCCTTTAAGCAATGTATCTTGAGCTTGTTTCTTTGCTTTTCATTTTTTACTTTGATCATGTTTTCCCCATGAAACAAGTAGATAGTTGTCAGGCAGCAGGTCTTTTTTGGATAAGAAACATTTTTACAAGTGGGGGCATCACAGAGATTTCTACTTTCAGCATGTTACTTGGTACTTTAATAACGCTGACTATAAATTATAATTAGAACTGCAGTGCAAGGAGAAGTGGTTTGAGTTGAGTGCTGCTTGTTTTTCTTATACTTGAGTTTGACTGGCATTCCAGTAATGTATTTAAAAAGTAGTTTACTTGTTCATGCTACACAACCTTTTGTTTCCATCTAGATATTAAGTAAGCTGTTGTGCAGCCAATGCATTGAAATATTTTTATTCTTCTACACTTATTTTTGTCTTGACTGGACTCTCATAATGATGGTTTGGCACCCACGGCAGCGTATTTAATTAAAGTTAGTTTTTGTGGTTTTGAGCATAGCTCCTTCTCTTTCTAGTTGGCCGCACCCCTTCCCCTTGACCCCACCCATTCAGCTGTCTCCTGCAGCCCCCCTTTGATTTGAAGTCACCAGCCGCCACTGACATTTGCGAACGCAGATGTTGCGAATCACAAACTCCTGTCCCCTTTTTGACCTATGTTAGCACTCGTTTCTGGATGTATAATGGTTGGAAATGTCGTATGTGGTGTTCTTGTGACATTCCGACCATTCGGCATGCCAGGATTCGCTAATTACATTCGGACATATACAAGTTCAAGCACTGTGTGCTTGACAATATGGTGGTAAACCATATATGTGTATGTGTGTGTGTGTGTGTGTGTGTGTGTGTGTGTGTGTGTGTGTGTGTGTGTGTGTGTGTATATATATATATATATATATATATATATATATATATATATATATATATAAGTTCATAAGGTCAGAATCAAACCATGATCCTTGTGTCTATAAGGTGAAGACCTTAACGATTATGACAAACCCAGACCCTATGCCAGACCAACCTGCATATATAAATATATAGGTTACAAACAAGTGTTTGACAATTCAAATTGTGGAACAGAAATAATACCTGTACAGGATTTTTTTTCTGTGTGAGACTGTGGTATAGTGGAGATTATGTAATTTGCCCTTTAGACAGATTGATGGATAAATAGATATACATATGCTACAAGCACCAGAATGAGCTATTTAATTGGTTTTACTATTATTACAGTTTAACATTTGATGGTTACTTCTGCTCTCTATCACTATGATGCGTTCTGCATCAGAATTAAATGAACTGCAATGTAATATGTACTATTGCAGTAGAAAGGGTGGCCCATATGCTAAATTGTTGCTTGCAATTTTTATCTGGTTACTAATACACAGATGAAATTCAATACCAAATGATTTGGAAAAGCACCTATCCATTCTGGGCCAGCTCCATTTGTTAAAGTATATTTGGTTAACGCTGTTGCAACCACCATACCAAAGACTTAGTCTTCACTGTATTAGATTTTATATGTGGCTGCCCCCTGTACATTTTTGCCACAACTTAGATTTAAAGCCCTAGAGTTGTTTATCATGAGACTTTTATAATGTATTTAGTGTACTAATATTTGGCATAATGTAATGTTATGATATATATTTTTTGTGAAAGTTTGCTGAGTTACACAGTGTGCACATTTAAAACCTTGATTAAATGACTGAAAACATAATGGTACAGACAATGCTGCTTTTTTTTTATTCTGATTCTAAAATACATCCATCTGACAACCAGTCTAATGCAGACCTAACTGCTTGTTACACTTTTCTTACTGCTTTGCAAATTCGAGTTTACTAAGAACTTCTTCTGCACCCCTGGTGATATGAACAAAGTCACCGCAACTCTAACCCCTAGTATTACTCTACTAAACCCCACCACCATCACATTAATATCCAACCTTCTCACCTCTTAACACTGCTTGCAAAAACTTAATAAGTTGCAGATACTGACCTAACACATTATTATATAAAATGGCTTCATTTATTTATATTATGATTCAGACTTTCTGTATGTAATTGTAATTATATTTGCCTTTACCATATTACATGAATTGTGCTTTAGTTTTTTAGCACTTCACATTCTTTGTCCTCAAACCAAGGTTATGGTTAAAAGATTGTTTCTGTATTATTCCATTCAAATGTGTTAAACAGCAAATAAAACAAATAATCATCACTACCTAGATAGACATAAAAATTTATTGGCAGCACTGGCAATCACATCTTAAGTCCCTCAGCATTCACATGCATACTACATGAATGAACACTCACTTTACCATTGCAATGTTCCCTGGGTCATACTAGAAAACAGGCTGTTGTGCCCAGCTAGTTTAATTTGTTTAGGGATTATGTTAAATGTAAGTGCTATACTGGTCCTGCTTTGTATGCCTATCTATATGTTCAAACAGCTGTTCAAATTGGAGATGCCTACAGAACATATTTTAGTCTTTTTTTGTTAGACTCCTTGAGATGCTCATGCAAGATTTTCAAAACTGGCTACTGTCATTAAAGATGGAATGTACAGTGCATAGTCATTGCTAGACTGTATTATTCAACTGAACTTGCTGAGACTCGTTTATCAGAATAAACTCATCTCAAAATAAGAAAAATAATTTGCATTTAAAAGAGAAAAAATTTTCAGTAAGTGCATTCAAGTTTTATTTAATGGTTCTCCAGTCTAACAAACTGTGACATTAAAACTTTTTTTCTGAGTAATCATGATTACAGAGAGGAGACGCGTCTTTGAAAACAAGTAGTCGAGAGGTGTAAGGATCTTCTCAGAACCACTTATTGTAGTAACAGTATGCCATTATTTAAAATGACCAGTAGAGTTAAGTAGGGAGAAAGACTGAAAGAAGATTTGAAGAAAGTCATAAAATGGCTTTTCAAAAATGATTGCATTAGATAATACAACACAGAATGTGAACATACCAGAAAAAAGAAAAAAAAACAGCCTAGACTGTTTAAAAAACCCTAAGAACAAAAAGGAGGTCACTTCAGGAAATTGAATGATTTCATCTTTTTAATGCCAAGACTTCTTCAGAAAAAGCAAGCAGAATTCATACACTCTTACTAAACATAATACAAAAACAAACCAATCAAATGTCTGCACCACAAATTAAATGAAAGACATTGCACATAATTCACTTTTCCAATGAAATCCAATTGAACAATTACTTAATATGTCAGTCATAAAAGTTATAATTATCCCTAACTCTTTGTTTTAATTTGTATTTAATTCTAGTTTTTTTCATTCAAACCTGGATAGTGACCTGGATTTAATTGTACTTGCCATCAAAGCTGGCTACACTCAAAGAGTGTTTAAATCACCACTCCTAACATGGTAGAAATAAAAGAGATAGTCAAAAAAGCTGGCACCCACTGCCAGAAATGAAGCCATGAAATGATCTTAACTGCATAAAAAAAAGACAGTTCCATGAACTTAATAATTACTCTTATAATTTATTGTTAATCTCCTTTTGGACTTGCGGAAATAGCAGTATGTACTGTAGGTGTGGAGCTGCTTAAACAAGTTAGTATTTTTGCTTTGGTGACTTATGGGAAGCCACCTTGGTTATATAGCAATGCTTGTCAGAGCAGTGTTCTACTAAGTGCACATAACCCTGGACAGGCCACAGGTTAAGTAAAATTTTAGCCCTCCAAAGCATTATATATTTTCTATAAAGTATGTTAAGGCCGGGTAGTAGCTTTACAAAAGCAGCCACCACTTCCTTTCTACTGTATTTTGTATAATACATTTTATAATGGTGGCTGGTACCCCTTAAGTCCAAATATGTTCTAATTCAATGAGAATAGTTAAGGGAGGGTATCAACTTCCTTGTCTGTCTGCTATACACATTTCTTAAAGGCTACAAATTAATTGCATTACTCCTCTACAGCTTGGTACATGGGTGCTCATGGTAATAAAAATGGGCATGCTTGAGAGCCCTGTTGTCAGACTTATGGTATATACATAGGAAAATTTGAATGGGGTAGTTAAAAGCTGCTTTGCCTGTTCCCCACTCATGTGTCCCTGATAATGAACAATAATGGCTGAAATCACTCTCTCACCTCTTTCTCCTGTTGTGATTCCTCTTTATAAAAAAGATGTTAAATCTATCCTTGTCCCCCATCCCTGCTGTCCTGTACACAACCACTACAGAAATAAGCAGTTATACAATGGTTCTCTGAGTCCCAGTCTGATGACAGACCATTTCATTTGATTAAAAAATAAATAAATAAATAAAAATCACATTTAGATGGATAAAGTGGCGAGGGCAAGCCTCCCATTCCTCACAGAAGTCCACTGCACTACCGTACTCTATATAACATTCTCCAAAGTCTTGTAGTAGGTTATGCATTTTCACTGAAATGAGTTGTCAGTGGATCATACATTACCAAATGGGTCGATGTTTAACCATTGAATGACATTTGCATTGAACAGCTAAACACAGAACCCTATCCATTGAATGTTCATTCAGAGAACATTGATTTTTTTGATAGGGAAAGCAATTTAGTTAGCCAACATTTCCCTGTATCACATACTGCAGTATTTCAAAATGACCCAGGTGGGGGGCTTCACTCCCCCCACCCCCCCTAACTATATATACCAACTCCGAGACTGCGCTATAGTGGGGAAAAGGGCAGAAGGGGAAGTGTTGACCAACTGGTTACTTTCCCATTTCCTGAATAAATATTCGAAGGATAGGGTTCAATGCTTAGCCATTCGATGCAAATATAATTCGGTGGCTAAACATAGACTCTTACCAAATGAGTACTGCACCCCCCTCCACCTCCCTTTTCTCATGTCCTAGAATTTAAAAAACGTTAATGTGGAGCCCTTGTATTAGCCTTCTCTCTTATGTCATGTCCATTTCATGAACTATATGTAAGCAGCAAACCCAACTCAGCTATATAAATCAATAAATTAATATATTACTATAGTATTATTATTAATAATAAATATAATAAAGTATAATTATAATAAATTATTATACTGTATTATTATATTATATTATTATTCTTTCTCCCTTATGCCTACCTTAATTATGGTATACAGCAAATGAGCACTCATTTACCCGATTGTATCATGACCTGATTATGGTATTATGAAAAAAACAAATCCCCTCTCACCTACACAGCCAAGTCTGTCATAGAAATAGATATTAAGAATAACATAATCTCTTTTTCCCTTTTTTGAAAGATCTATTCTCCAGCAGTAACAGAAATAAAGAAACACTGGCATGTTTAAATGACAGAAGACATAGCAAACATACCTTCCTATATCTTCTAGTAATGGCCTCCCCGTGACTGACTCCTATGACTTTCTTATATATGGTACTCATAATATGGTATAAAGAAGCAATGCATGAATGCAGGCAGAGCTAAATCTCAAATAATTTCATGAATAGCAGAGGTACTTAAAGCAGCTATGGCAAGAGACCTGACTGTTCTCAAAATAGTTGAGCTGTTTGCAGAACAGACAGAATGTGGTATGTAGATGTCAAATGTCTTGCTTGGCATGAGTGTCTTGCCACCTCCCTTCAATATCCTGTCTTAGCAATTGAGAGACACACCTGATTCCTTGCCTGTACATGTAGAGGTAGCAAGACCCTGATAAACACAAAGTTTTTTTTTTCTGCGTATTTGGTCCTTGCTTTTCACAAGCAGCCACTTCAGAAGTTCCATGTATCATAAGCAGGGAATCAGGGAGGTAATATGAACACCCTTTTGCTGATAAACTTTTCATTTCAGCTGGCTGGTATGAGGGTGTGGATTCTGGCATTACATTTCAGGAGACAATATGTCTCTGAACTGCAGTCAGTCATCACAGTATGTTATTTGATGCATAAACGCCTACATATGGTGCACCAAGCTATACACTTCTATCTCTATGTGCAGACCACAAAGCATTAATGTAGGTTTTTCCCAGACTAATGATATCAATATACAGGGTCTGTTAAAATAGGTAATGCTATGTAACAGTCTAGATTTACAAAAAACATGAACTGATTAACTGTAGCAAGACTTGTATGATGTATGCAACTGTTTGTGTAATCATGGTTTTACACAATAACATTTCATACACAGATTATAGTACACTAATGTTATGAAGAATGGCAACCTAGGCAGTTCTCAGACTGAACATATTTAATTCTGTTTAAGAACAACATTTTTAGGGATTGAGTAATATTAATCCCTCACTTAGGTGTATGAACCAACAAAAAAAATCACACTCTAATGGTGGATTAAATTACATATGCTTGTAAGTTCTTAGGCTAAATAATTTATCTATCTATCTATCTATCTATCTATCTATCTATCTATCTATCTATCTATCTATCTATTGTGTGTGTGTGTGTGTGTGTGTGTGTGTGTGTGTGTGTGTGCGTGCGCATGTGTTGCACGTGTGTACAATTTATGATAATGTATTTTTATGAGAAGTATTTATTTTTCTTTTTTTTATTTTTTTTTAGAACTATTTTGTCTGTCTGTATGGGCTCTAATGTTTTGAATAAGACTACATGATATGTGTGGCACACTATACCTGTTACATTTTTAGACAACAGATACTCTGTTAGCTGTCAGTTATTATCTCAGCAGAACTAATTTCATCAAACACCCACTATGCTGTGTGGTCTGTGTAGTGAATAAACCTTACAGTATTGAATTTTCTGCAGTTGGGAGATACACTCTTTTGTGTTTATTTCAGAAATACAACAGGGACTGTTTGAAACAAAAATAGTTTCAATAAAATGAAATAGGTTCTCCATGAAAAATTAGTGGGCATTGCTCTCAGGTGCTATTACCTGAAAAAAGGTCAAACACATTACAATAATGGCCAATACATCCTACATTCTTTCTTACATGAGTATGATCTCAAAATGAAAATACTCAAATTAGAAAGCACTGATGTCATGTTCTCTATTCGCTCAGCAGCAAAATGTATACATTTTATAAGACAAAGGATCAGTTTAGTTGCTGAAGGCATCAAAACTCCTTAGTTCCCAACCAATCAATCAGAATTAGGCTGTTTCCAGTTCACATTAAAATAGTGATTTCTAAAAGTGTTGTGTGTTGTAGCTTGTGCTTTTGGTGTACAAAAGCCCCCTGAAATTCTTCCCTAATTCCTGATGAGATATAACGTTACCAAAAGTATTACAATGTTAAGCAACTTAGACAAACTTAGGGATGTTTGGAAGACAGGTCTTGTGATATTTGGGGACAGTCTGCCTCTTTCCATCCCCTACTCTGACAATGCAGGCAGGTATTCATCCATTCCTATGGGTGGCAGCCGATAACTATGAAGATCCCATGAATAGCCACCACCATCCATGTAGTTTACTAGGTGGAGGGGGGGAGGGGTAGATTACCAGATTTTCTTCAGTATCATACTTTCACATGTACACTCACAAACACACACACACACACACACACACACACACACACACACACACACACACACACACACACACACACACACACACACACACACCTATGACAGTTTGGAAGTCATCAACCTACATATGGCATGTCATTGGAATGTGGGAAAAAACAGAGAACCCAAAGAAAACTTCTGCAAAAACAGGAGGAATGTTTTATTTCCACACAGAAGGCACCCAATTAATAACCAAACTAGTGACCCTCTTGTTTTGTCACTTGCCTTCCAAATCAGAAATTGCTGTGACTTGAAATATTCAGATTCAAAGTCAGTGTATTTGCATATGAACTGATCATGTGAACTCATAAGGTATTGTGTTTAAATCTTGTAAATCAGGATGCATTTGTAGTTTTGTCATACTTGTTTTAGCTTCCCAAGAAAGTCAGGCCTGTTGTTAATTTTATTTTCTCTCATGCAGCAGTTTTTGGAAAGCCACAAGTCATTGTTTTCTGTTTTGAAACATGCCATTGGTACTTGCATTTGGACATTATGATATGGCTTTGAAATGCTCATTTGTTGATGAAAATAAGTTCATTTGTCTTCTAAATGTGAAATCAGTGCTGCCAGGTTTACAATTAACAGTTGCAGATTAATGCCAGTGTGTCTTTATATTTGCGTTGGTTTACTACTGTTCACTACTTCAGCTCAGTAATGTGATTAATATTATGTGTTAACATAATACATTTCACTGTTTGGTAATATGATGGTTTGAAAGATTAATGTTTGAATAAGCATTCCTTACTGTATTTCAGCATTTGAATAGTATTTAGGTTTCCTAACAATGACTTTCATTACAGTTATGAACAACAACAAAAGACTAAAGAAAATGTTATCATAAATTAAAGTTGCAACTACTGATGCCAACAGCTAGCAGATGCTTTTGATAGCAGTGAGATACAGAATTATAATAAAAACGATAAGGAAAATGTTGTTATAAAGCAAAGTAATTGAAATAGACATATGGTGGATATTTTTGTATGTATCTAAAAGAAAGAATTACAATCAGCATGGACATGATTAGGATGTTATAGATAGATATAGATGTGTGTGTGTGTGTTTGTGTGTGTGTCTATATATATATATATATATATATATATATATATATATATATATACATATATATATATATATATATAGAGAGAGAGAGAGATGTGTGTATATGTATACTTATAATGTGTGTATGCAGCTATATCTATATATCTATGGATCTACTTTAAAAGGTTGAACCCCATATAATCAAAGTCCATTTTCGTGAGACAAAAATCTTGAAAGCTTAAATACCAGAATGACAAACTTTTCCCAGGGTAAGTAAACACTCACCCAACATGCCCTTTTCTCCACTGTATTGTGATCTTGGCGTTGGTATATATACTTGGGGGGGCACAGCCCCCCCACCTAGGTGGATTTTATTTACTTTGGTGTGTCTTTCGTTTAAGTTTAGGCAAGTGTTTACTTACCCTGGGAAAAATTCACTGTTCGGGTATTTGAGCTTTTGCTGTTTTCATTTTGCGAAAATGGATTTCGATTATATGAGGTTCGACCTTTCAAAGTAGATCCATATCTATATATCTGTATCTATATAGCTATATATCTATAGATGTATATTTATCTATATAGAGAGATAGATATTTATTTTTATATAGAGATAGATATAGATGTACATATATAACTTTTTTGTTGTCAACTTCCACTATTAGGTAGGATGACAACTTTTTCTGTTTAAAAATAAGATTGATATATCATGTACAAATATGTGGTACATAGCCAGATCCTTTACTCAGATATTTAACAGAAGATACTTTTTAACCCCCAGATAAAACTCACCAATCATGCTATCAAAATGTAAGCCTTTTTATATGATTATGTAGTAGTGTACAGCTGATTTTTTCAGACTGTGCTATATGCCTGTGACCATATATTTAAAATGGCTGTACTTTGCACACTTTGCTTCAGTGTATATGCTACTCATCTGTGATGTATCTTCACAACTTTTGTTTCAGATAATGCAGAACACAAATACTTATGTGATTACTTCACCTTTTATCAATAATTTATCTTGTATTTTCCATGCTTTCCCATCTAATCACATGTCTATCAGGTAATCAGATTTTGACATGATAAGTATCTGGTAGCTTTTATAGCCCTGCTTCAACTATATTAGGACTATATATATGTTAATAGACATTTATTTTTTAAATAAATGGTACTACTTTTCCAAGGCAGAGATCAAAATCTACTCAAAATGTCCTCTCATGACATGTCATTGAAATATAAAAATGGCTTTTAGAAACTCACAGGGCATTCATCTGAAAATGCTATCTATATGTAAATATCTCTAGGCCCTCTGTGCATCATAAATACACTGTATGCACTTCCCAGATGTGTGGTTTATGTTATCATTCCCAGTAAAAAGCTCTCAAAACAGTCTTAGGATCCCTTCCATCTGATTCATGTCTTAAATACTACAATATTTCTTACTCTTGATGCACGACTACATTTTGTGGAGATAATTAAAACAGCTACAATAGAAATTACCTGAAATTTCAACTCTTTTCACTGTCCAGTGTCCAAGTTACAACCTCCATCATTTTTCTTGCTCTGACATATAGCATATGTACCCCTAGTGTGCACATCATGTGCAAGTTTAGCCACAAGAGATGCTGCTGATTAATAAGTGCACATGGTGGTGTGCACTATTAATGAAAAGCTCACATAAAAATAAGCACTGCCACAAGATGTCTTGCTGATTCTTATTCTGAGTTTAAAAACAAAAGCTTCAGAAACTGCAATAAAATGTCCCATTTGCAGAGTGTGTAAATAGGGTCTATATTAGCTCTTCAAATGCTTAGGTTGTCGAACGCCGAAACGTCAACACCTAAACGTCAAAATCTAATAAACGCCACAAGCCAATCACAATTTTTTTCCCAGGGGAAAAAACAAAACAAAAAAAAACTCTAAAACCCTACTCAAGTGGGGGACTGTGGCCCCTACCCCCCCCCAACTAAATATACCAACTCTGAGATTGCTCTATATCGGGGAAAAGGCCACATCCCTGATGACGGCCAAGAAATTTTTCCCCATGGGAAAAATTCACATAATTGGCCTGTCGCATTTATTAGACTTCGACGTTTAGGTGTTGACATTTTGGCTTTCAACAACCTAAGCATCCGAAGATCTAATATAGACCCTGTAAATAGGAGGGTGATAGATTTTGCTGCAAGTGCCTGAAATAAAACACATATAATATTACCACAGTGCCAGTGTGGGTATTTCCGACACTGAATAAGGACTGGGATTCATAGATTCATACTAAGCTGACTGCCCTTGTGAGCCATTTTAAGCTTAGCCAATTATCCCTTGCGAGACTCAAACCCTGCACTTTGTGTTTGTAAGGCAAATATTTTATCCATTAGGCCACCGTTCCAGATGTTTTATTATTATTCAAAATTATATTAATATAGCATAGCCCACCACTGAGGTGAAAGAGATAATGCTGAAGAAACCATTTTTGTTTGGAGGCTCAGGGAAAAAGTTGAAATTATAAATTAAATTGTACAGTATTGCAATTCAAAGACACTGCAATCAAAATGCAAACAGTAATTCCTTATACTTCATGCCACAGGATTAGTGTCCTCCCTTCTCTCTAACAATCCCAGATAAGAGATACAAAAGTGCAATAACAGTGAAACAGCACCAACACCAAGATAAGAGTAAAATCTCTCCAACAATTGCAGGTATGACATACAAAGGTGTAATAACAATGAAACAGTACCAACACCAAGCTAAGACTGAAATCAGGCAGCACCTACTCCCTTCTCTCCAACAGTCCCAGGTAAGACATACAAAGGTGCAATAACAGTGAAACAGCACCAACACCATAATAAGAGTAAAATCAGGCAGCACCTACTCCCTTCTCTCCAACAATCCCAGGTAAGACATACACAACAGTGAAAGAGCACCAACACCAAGCTAAGAGTCAAATCAGGCAGCACCTAGAATACAGTTACGGAACCAACTTCAGAGAAAGTGCTTATGAAGGGCTTCTCTGAATAAAGCCTTAACACCAATCTTGCTTTGGGTGTGAGGAAATTTATTCCAGAGTCTGTAGATAACAGGAAAGAGAGAGAGAGCGATCACAGTGGTTAAAAACAGATGGAGTAAAGCAAAGGATAGATGTAAGGATGTGGCTTGGGATGGAAGCACAGTACTCACTTCCAATGCTGATTGTGAGGCATTGGTTGTAATGATACAAGCCTTGTATGAAACATGCAGCTGCTTGTGAATATACAAGCCAGTGGAGAGACTTCAGGGAGACATAATGTTGGGTTCCAGAAAAGTGTCTGGTGACAAATTTCACTACATTGCTGTAGCACAGCCCTGGTACAGATATTTGAAACAAGTGATGAAATACTAGAAGGGATGATGCATAGCTAAGCTGACTGGGTAGTAAGTTAGTCAGTGTATTTTTTGCTGAGTTAGTTGAAAAATATGTAATTCTGCAAAGGAGGCCCACCATTTTATTAGCTTTTCAATTAACCATTTTAATGTGCCCAGGAGACTTCAACTGCTGCTCAGAAAGGATACCAAAAATTTTAAAGTGAGGAATGATTCTCAAAGTAACATTATTCTTGAAATTTAAGTGAAAACCACATTGGGATACAATGCTGCCAGTATGTCTAGGGGTCCATGGGGCCAAAGTCCCCATGCAGAAACTGCTCTTGGTGTATAATGGTGAGTTTTAATATTCACTGAGCTAGTTATTATTCAGTGTTTATTTTTTTATAATTCTGGACCTCATAGTTATAAGTCCTACAATTACAATTTGTAACTTAACTTTTGTTTAAGATTTATTTAGCAGAAGACCCATTTTAGTTAGCCATATTAAAATTTCATTAATGCTAGCTCATAGCATAGTATTTATTAATCTTTAGTGTGGAGACGAAAAGAGTAGCATCATCAACAAATTGGATTAAACAAGAAGGACAGAGTGTTTGGACACATCATTCATAAAAATGCTGAAAATATAGAACCAATAACTCATTCCAGTAAAAGATGAATGAGAATACAAAGTAGTTTGTGCCCATCACACTACCTGAGATATGCAATTCAGAAGGCTTGAAACCAGTACAGGACAGAATCTGAACACTAAGAAAAGCAAGCTGTTTTGAGAAGAGTTTTGTGACTTTATTTATTCATTGGGCATTGGGCATTGGGCATATGTTTCCTTATACTAACCTGATTAATATATGCAACAAGTAAAGGTAAAAATAACAGTTTCAGTGCTATATGATCAAAATACATGATAAGACTCCTTAAACATCCTATAGTCTTATTGATAATACAATAACTATGCATGTATGCAGTTTACAAGAATCACAGAAAAAGGAGACATGGGTAGAAACCTGAAAACAGTTGTTACATTCATAAGTTTATTCCAATGGATAATAATGCAGGTTTTCCAGAGAGTGAAGAAGCATAATTCCTAACCAGGACAACTTATGGTGTAACTTATGTGACCAAATTAAGATATTCAGATGGAAGCAAGTTAAGAACTAAAGAGGAGAGCATTACATTTCTAAACAATTTCTGCACTAGATAAATGGACTCAGAGGACATATTTAGATATGGCAGGGAGGAGTTTGATTGTGAGTTAACAACATAAGAGTGCTGTGAAACAGAAGAAAAAAGTAGCAAAGTACTGCAAGAACTGACCTATAACATCAGATGTAGTAGATAAAGCAGAGACAATTTGCCTTTAAAATAATTTATTTGGATTTTTGTGATGCCAGTCTATGAGTGAGTAATACATTTTCACTTTGAAGAAGACTTTATGAGCTTTTGAATGTTTTCAGCAGATCTGAGCAAATAGTAATGCTTATAAATTTTGTTTCATTTTGTCAAAATATGTTTACTATATTTAGTGATCCAAGGTAGAGAGTGTGGTGAATATCATTGAGTTAATACTGTTGAGAATGGTACTTACATAGAATTCAACAGTGCTATCAGCTTATACAGAATATAAAGTAATAAGAAGTTATGTACCTACCATAACGTTCCATGTTAGTTGTCTTCTTCTCGCCTTCTTTCTTGCTGGTTGGGTTCGGAGCCGATCCTCGGCTCCGACTCGGCCATCTTCTAAAGCTCGAGAGCTATTTACTGGCTCGAGGCCTCCCCATATCCCACCATACCTGGCGCTAGATCCCCAGATCTCGTTTGGTAGTCCTAACTACAGACAAATATAAAGACTCCTGTCCTAACAGCATATGTTTAGCTACAGAGCTAAAAGGTTGAGGGAACAAACCAGATAAGACCCAGACAGCTAAAAGGAGCTCAGAGGGCAACTCTTCTCGGTCTATTAGGATAGGGGGATGGAGGGTGGGATGCAAGAAAGAAGGCGAGAAGAAGACAAGTAACATGGAACGTTATGGTAGGTACATAACTTCTTAATTTTAAGTTGTCTATCTCGCCTTCATTCTTGCTGGTTGGGACAGCGTCCCTAGCACCTCAGTCCTGGGTGGCTCATCGGAACAGACTCTTCAGCACAGTGGAACCAAAATCCGCTCTGCTCCTAGAGGCCACATCCAACTTATAATGAGAAATAAATGTATGGGGAGTGGCCCATGTAGCTGCCGCACAAATGGCTTCCATTGGTAATCTTGCCTGAAAAGCTACAGAAGTAGCTAAAGCCCTAGTAGAGTGGCCTTTTGGTTTAGCAGGGAGCTGTTTGTTCCTCAATTGATAAATCAAAGTAATAATAGAAGTCAGCCACCTAGATAGAGTTACTTTAGACACTGGTAGACCTTGTTTGCCTTCAACATAGGACAGAAAGAGCTGATCTGATTTTATAATTTGTTTAGTCCTATGCAAGTAGAAACGTAATTCTCTATGAACATCCAGCTGATGTAATTTATGTTCAGCTTTGTTGGAATAATTTGGGAAGAAGACCGGAAGATCAATGGACTGAATCAGATTATTCTCAGAAGGTACCTTAGGAAGGAAGGAGGGATTAGTCCTGAGCGAAACTCTGTCATTATGGAAAACTAAATAAGGAGGGTGAAAACAAAGGGCCTGGAGTTCGGAAACTCTTCTGGCTGAGGTAATTCCTACAAGAAAGAGGGTTTTCCAAGAAAGAAACTTTAAGGAACATGAAGCTGCGGGTTCAAAGGGGGGCAATATTAGGGAAGCTAAGATCAAATTAAGATCCCACGGAGGCAGGGGATCTCTTACTGGGGGCCTGAGCAAAGTAGTCCCTTTGAGAAAAGCCTTGCAAAGCTTATGGGACATGATACTAGTTTCAGATAGGCCTGTATGAAAATTTGAAATTGCGGCTAACTGAACTCTAATGGTGGCAGAAGAGGACCCAGCCTGAAAAAGTTCTGCTAAGAAATCTAAAACATGGTGGACCGGGGCTGAAAAGGGATCTATGTTTTAAGACTCTGCCCAGCAAGAAAAACGTTTCCACTTACTAGCATAAGTTTTTCTGGTGGTAGATTTGTGCGAAGATAAGATGATTTCACGCACCGATTGGGAAATGTCCGAAAGCCTGGCTAAGGTTGGAAGTGGAGCAACCAAGCAATGAGGTTGAGAGACTGCAGGGATTGGTGCAGCCCACCCGACTGATGGATCAGGAGGTCTGGTACTGGGTCCAGGGCTGCTCCAGGAGGTGATGATGCAGGAACAGAAACCAAATTTGTTGAGGCCAGTAGGGGGCAATGAGAATCATCTTGCATCCCAGCGTGGTAGCTTTCTGTATTAGTTTGGGAATCAGGGGAAATGGAGGGAATGCATAAAAAAGTCCCTGAGGCCAATCGTGGATTAGAGCGTCTCTGGGAGGGTATCCGGGAAGAGGGAGAAGAGAAAAGAAACTGTCGCATTTGCTGTTGAAGGGGGTGGTGAAAAGGTCGCAGCAAGGCTGACCCCATTTGCGGAAGATTTGGTCCGCCACTGTCTGATTGAGAGACCACTCGTGAGGCATGAGAATTGCTCTGCTCAGCCTGTCCGCTATAACGTTGGACTTCCCAGGGATGTGCATTGCTATCAGAAACCGCTGGGAAGAGATCACCCATTGCCAGAGTCTGAGTGCTTTTCGACATAGGGGGTAGGACTTGGTTCCGCCCTGCTTGTTGATGTACCACACTACTGACATATTGTCTGTCTGAATTGCAATGGTCCCAGTGGGAAGAGAGTTCTGAAGAGTTTGCAATGCTAAAAGCACAGCTCTCATCTCCAAGACATTGATATGCAGATGGTACTCATGGGGTTGCCATGTGCCTTGGACTGTTCTGCCATGAAAGTGCCCCCCCACCCGATCAGGGAAGCATCCGTGGTCACCGTGGCTACTGGAGAAGGAAGAACAAATGGTCTGCCCTGGGGTACTGACGGGGAAACCATCCACCAAGCAAGCTGGTCTTTGCATGTCTGTGTAATCATAATCATGTGAGACATTGGAAGTTGTAGAAATGACCATTGGGTGAAAAGCAACCACTGAAGAATCCTCATATGAAAACGAGCCAGGGGGACTAGTGTGATCACTGCTGCCATGAGGCCCAATGTCTTTAGGATGAATCTGGCCTGAATTTTCTTGCATCCTAATAACACCTGTACATGTCGGCAAATATCTAGTACTCTGTGTAACGGAAGTCTTGCTGACATGTCTTTTGTACTTAAACTTGCACCTATAAAGGTTATAGACCGACAAGGTGACAATGCAGACTTTTCAAAATTTATTGTGATACAGTTTGGAGCAAGTTTGGATGGTGTAGTTCCTGGCTCGTAGCAGCTGATGTCTGGTGGTAGCAGTATGGAGCCAGTCGTCTAAATAGGGAAACACCTGGAATGCTTGCTGTCTCAGGTGAGAGGTAACTACTGCCATACATTTGGTGAACACCCTGGGGGCTGTGGTGAGACCAAAGGGCAGAGCTCAGAAATGACAATGACTGGCTCCCAGCCGGAAGCGGAGGAATCTTCTGGAGTGCCTGTCCATTTTGATATGGTAGTACACATCTTGAAGATCTATGGAGCACATCCAATTGTCCTGACCCAAAAAGGGTAGAATGGACTGAAGCGTGACCATCCGGAACTTCGTTCTTTGTGCAGACCTGTTTAGTCTGCTGAGATCCAAAATGGGTCTCCAATCCCCTGTCTTTTTTGGTACCAAAAAGAAACTTGAGTAAATTCTGGATCCTTGCTGGTCTGCTGGGACTCATTGGATGGCTCTTTTTTGTAGCAGTTTTGAGATCTCTTGGACTGCTTGTTCCCTTAGACTGGGTGGAACATCTGGAAGGGATTTGTTTGACCTTAAGGGGGTATGAACGAAGGGAATTCTGTAACCTCCGGGTGTGATAGACTGTACCCATCTGTCTTGAGTTATGTCTTGCCAGGCTTTTGGGTACAGCGATAATCTTCCCCCGACTGCCTCCGAAGGCGGGCAGCCGGGCAGCCCCTCAGGGATGTTGGAAGGGCTTGTCAGAGAAGGAATCTCTGCTGCCCTGATTTTGCGGGCCCCCTCTGCCTCGAGGGCAGCGTCTATTGTTGTTCCCCCCTCTGCCCCTGGAGGGAAACTCACCACGTGTGTCAGGCATGGCTCCCTGGGGTTTCTGGAACCACATTTTGCCACTTTTCTGACCTTTGGGGTATTGTCTAGAAGGAGTGGAAAAATGGACTCCCACAGCAGAGAGAGTCTTGCCTTCCTGCTCACACCTGGTAAGGGTATCCTTCACCTGTGGTCCAAAAAGAGCAGAACCATCAAAAGGGGTATTGGTGAAAGACACCTTAAAGGGGTCCGCAAAGTTACATAATCACATCCAAGCATGCCTTCTCAAGGCCACACCTGTACCTGCGGCTCTATTCACCCCATCGGCCGCATAAGAAATGAGCCACACGGAGAAGTTCACTATCGAATTAAGAGTAGCCAGCTGGGAGGTAATCTTATCCTGGGCCCCCGCAGCTGATGGATCTTGAAGGGTATCTCCTAGCTCCTTAAGGAGATCCCTTTGAAGGCATGTAAAATGGCACATGGCTCATGACCTCGAAGGCACCCCGCATGGAAAAGGTCGCTGAGGAAAACATCCACTTCCTGTATCTGTCCATCGTCCTAGACTCCTTATTAGGGGGATGGACAGACGAAGAAGTCTCAGCCAAGTCCTTTTTCGTGGCCGCTGCTACCACCATAGCATCAACAGGGACACCCTTTGTCAAAAAGTGTTTGTCTTGTGGTGCTGTGATGAATTTCGTGGGCCTTCGGAGAGTTGGTTCCACTGTGTCTGGGGCTGACCATGCCTTTCGAGCCACCACTGCCATCAGTGGATCGAAAGGCGGAGACACCCAGGAGGTGGCGGGGTGAGAACCAAATGCATCCAGATATACCGACTCATCCTCAGAAGGGTTAAGGGTAGTCCAGTTCCCCCTCTGCCTAAGCATCTGAAGGATGTCTGTAAAATAGACATCTTCAGAGGGGGACCTTGGGGACCCTTCCGAATTCTCTAAGTCGGTATCCAAAGTGACAGACTCAGGGGAGTCAACATGCTTCCTCTTACATTTCCTCTTTCGAGGGGGCTCCTCTGAATGATCAGGGGAGGCCTCGGAAGAAGAGGACGCGCCCATTGGAGTGACCTGAAGCACTTGTTCTCCTCGCTTGGGGTCTGGAGGAGGGGCAGAGGCAGACGCAGGCACCATGGGGGAGGGGCCGACGAGGCTGATCGTGGGGCTAACTGAGGGGCCAGCAGACTCCTCATGACCTCGAAGGCACCCCTGCCCGGCAGAGAAGAAGGCTCAGGCTCCGAAGAGACCAGAACCCTCTCTGGCACTTAGAGGGATGGCTCCGAGGCCGATGTAGGAGCCGAGCTCACCTGCGCCAAAGCTCCATGAGGGAGAATGGGGTCGGACAAGGGTCCGATGCCACTCACTCCCTTGGAACCGACGAGGGAGTCTCGGTGCCCAGATCCCTCCAAGGACGGCGCCATGGAAGTGATCAGAGCCGAAGGAACTGAAAGGGTAGGTATCAACGCCGACGGTTCCACAATCTGAACGCCAACCAGCTCCGGCTCCAAACTCAAGGGGTGAGTCGAAGGAGGAACTAATGTAGAGACGGGCAGAGCCGAACCCTGATAAGGGGGGATGAATAGCATTTTAAGCAGGGCCTGCGATTTCAGAAATCTGCTCACCACTCTCTCCAAGTCATGGTCAGACAGTCTCGAAGACCGAGAAGAGTGAGATTGGTGACTTCGCTCCGACTGTAACAGCGGCGACCCCAGAGCTGAGTGAATCGACTCTAGGGATGGGGACCTAGAATGCTTTCGGCTCCCTGAAGGTTCCGACACCAGGGTTGGAGCCGACTGAGAGGTAGGTACTTCGGTTCCGGCCGGAACTGAAGTCGAAGCAGACGCTACACCCGATGACGGCTCCGAGCTGGGAGCCGACGGCTTTGATGGCTTGGAGGGTTTCGCTGGCTGAGTCTTAGCAGGTGACCCTTCAGGTTTTAGTAATCCTCTAAGGATTAACTTATTCCTATGCTCCTGCAGGACTCTTGGACTAAAGGCGTGACACACCGAACAAGAGTCCTGAAGGTGTAGGGCGCCCAAGCAGTAGACACAAGAAGTGTGACCATCTGTCAGAGACATTTTCTGACACCATGAGTCACACTTCTTGAATCCCGATACCATAGTATCTTTGGACATCCTATAACAAGAAAAATCACAGGAAAAAAAGGGCAACAGTACAACAGTAGGTAACAAGTATAAGGAACCGTACACACAAAAAAAAACAGTTACCACACCTTAACAACACACACACACTATAACTATAATATATATATATATATATATATATATATATATATATATATATATATTTACTGGAAAAAGTAAAGTACTACAACTATTTCTACCTGAAAACACTACAAAAGGTATTTTAGAGAACAAGGGTTAGCCTCTAACTAAAATGGCTACCTTGAAGAGAGAAAAGAGGGGGGGGGACTCTCTAACAGTAAAAACGAGTTTTCTAAGGGGATGGGATAGATCTAAAGCTACACAGGGACAGAAAGTACTAAACTACTATAATAAGAACTAAACGCTAACTATTTATATGAAAAATTTTTATATATAACCTATCAAAAGACAAAAATACGACCTGAGCCAGCAAAAGCAACCTCATAGCAGAAGCGGCAAATGAGATCTGGGGATCTAGCGCCAGGCATTGTGGGATATGGGGAGGCCTCGAGCCAGTAAATAACTCTCAAGCTTTAGAAGATGGCCGAGTCGGAGCCAAGGATTGACTCCGAACCGAAACAGCAAGAATGAAGGCGAGATAGACAACTTAACATCAAACATTTAACTTGCTTAATGACATAGAACAATGAGAGAATGATCAAAGAGTTTTATAAAATAAGCATAGTATCACCATTAAGTCTGGGACTAGTCCAGCATATGAGTACCTGTGTGATGCTCACTTAAGATATTTATCATTTGTCCCAGAGTTTAAATATTATTTGGAGCAGTATTGGCCATATAATTAATAATACTTCCTTTCTGGGAAAATGCATCAGTTGATCCATACACTTGAAATGAGCAATGATCCACCATCATTTTTATGGATGGGTCACCTTAACCACAGCCAGAAAGTTTTAAAAATATTTACAAACAGCACCCACATTTAGACCTATGGCATTTAAAAGTCCCAGTCTGGGATAATCCACTGTTGAAGATGGGTGGGGGGGGGGGTACTCATGGGAGGTCTTGGACATAAAAGGGAATTCATACAGTGAGTCAACTACTAGAGTAAGCAGAAGGAGGTGCACAAATCTTCCTCCTTTCCCATCTGCAAACCCTCTTTTAGCTCCCTTCCACTGAGTTCTTGAGTTTCCTACAGCTAAGACATATCTTCTTCTATTTTCCATACTATACCTCACTAACATGTAGGCAGACCTCTCTGCAGCAGAGGATTGGAGTGATATTGGGTACCAAAAAGTGTGCCTCTATCTGAATATTACTGATACATACTTATTGCTTTCTCAGCCATTTCTCATCAAAGCTAAACAAATGGCCATAGGTTATATTAACAGGTTCAAAGGTGAAACAGATGGAATAACTCCAGAGATGTAATTGTTCTTCCTGGGTGTGCTAACAAAGCCTCCTAATCTTTTAATGCATCAGCTAAAACTCTTGTTTGAAGGATACTGGACCCCAGCTTGTTTGCACGATAAGGAAGGATTTTAGTTTTACTGGGGTTTGCCAGAATTGCCCAGGGGTCCTGGTCAATGAGTACCATAAATTCTGGACTTATAGCTATGCTCAACCAATACAGGAATCAGTAGCTAATTTAGTTTTGGAGGTAGCAAAACTCAGGCTTCCAGTCACTTCCTCTTCTTTTGGTGATATATCTTCAAACATATCTCTGTCACCACTGCAAGCAAGCTCCTTCAGCTCTCAGTGATAGTGTAACTATATATATAGCGTCAGAATGGAAATCCCCCTCTTCCCAATTGAAACATCGTCTCCACCTTTTTTAAGGAAATATGCCAACCTGTTACAAGATAGGTACTCCTAAACTAATTTCCAAAGGTGTATATTAGGAAGGGCTACTATCCAGAGCACAATCCTAAGCCAACTTTGGAGCAGGCTATTATCATAATTAAAGGGCTGTTCACAGAGCATGTGTGGCCAGTTATAATAATGCATAGTACTACTCCTGGGTTATATCTGTGTTCCCAGGCATTTAGGAGTGAGTCCCAATGTTTAGTGTGTAAAGCTTATCGTTTGAATATTTAACATTCAGTGTTGATGTTAGGAATGTTTCTTCCTCTTTTATCCCTGTAACACCATAAATAAATCTCCAGCTAGCTCTTAATGCTATTTATCATTTGGGAACTTCAATACCTTACTGTTTGATTGTCATAGAATAATTGCTGATCAATTCATGTTATGCATTGTAAAATAACTTCTTGGCCATAATAACAACAAAAAAAATGAATGATGTGAGTAACGGTTACAAACCATAATCTGTTCAGTATTATGTCATCACCAATGGCTAGAAACTCACCACTGGTGTTTGAAATAAGCAAGAAAAAGTATAAGTATATCATTAGCTACCTCGTTTGGGAATCTGTAAGTATATAAAGACATACAATTATAAGAGGTTTATCTGTGTTGGTTTTTACTAATGCCAAAAGAGGCTTTTTTTTCTGGGTAGAACAAGGGACTTGTTATTCACTGTTATAATGTTATATGTAATGTGTTATTCATTGCTACAACATGCCACATTCTTTTATCAATAACAGTTGCTTTAGAAACACAAATATCTATCTTCCCCTTCATACCAATCATTGGCTTACATTAGATTGTTGATGGCTCATAGGTAAACCCCAGTCATTTCTCCTGGAAGTTAATTACCAGCTTTGTACCACTCTGAGGATCCTACTCATTTTGCAGAGACTGTCACAGGTAAAAAGTAAAAATTATCCTTTAAACTTGTGTACTTACCTGGCTGTGTAATAACTATTTACAGCACAGTATTATGGTGATTCAGAAATTAGAGGTCGTTGGTTGATGTTATGCAGCATTATACATAAATAATATTCCATTTCTATGAAATGAATATGTCCTTGTACTCTAGAAAGGATTGCTCAGTTGCATGCCTAATTAATAACTGCTCAAATACTTGTATGGGATAGCATTGCTGTCCCCCACTTATGAGCACTTATGCGCGCATAATGGAACGGCTAAGGGGATAACAGTGTAACAGACAACAGCAGACACATTTACTCTGCTATAAAGCATTATTCAGAAATGCCTCATCCAGTATAGAACCAAGGATGTTTTTCACATTAATTTAGTTGCTCTGTATCATATTATGTAGATCAAGATTACCAGACTCAAATCAAATTCTAGAGGACATAACTCGTTAATTATTTAAAGGCTGCAGCCAGCTTATTTTCTCAATTTATGAGGATTAAAAATGGCTAGATTTTTTTTATGGTGTTAGTACCTGGAGTTTGAGTACTAATGTTTGAGTAATATTTAAGATGCAAGTTTATATGGAAGGTTATAAGGAAGTACAATGAGACAACACACAACCTTTGCAATACTGTGGATAGATATCTTCCCTTTAGGTTGTGACACTAGAAATCAGAATGCTGCTGGTATTACTGCCAACTTATTTTGTTTACTTGGTAAATGGGAGAAAGGATCTGGTTTATGAACTCTTTTCAGCCATGTCCCTGAGCAAAAGACAAAACAATGCAGACATTTAATAAATCAGAAATACTCAGTCTAGGAATTTAAACCTCTTCTGCAACATCAACAGAGCAGTTTGAATGGACAGGTATATTTCACAGAGGATACCACTGCTGTGGAACAGACTCCCCACCAACATAAAACAAAGTTCATCCCTGTCCTTATTCAAGTGCAACTTAGATCTATAGATAGGAAACAGAAAATTTACCCTAGGACTGCCTCCTGTGTTACTAATAGACAGATGTAATTTTTTTAATGCTTTATCCCATGCATGGGTCCCCTTCAAATAATCCATGGTATGATTGCAGTTATTCTCATTAGGGGTAATGTATAATAATCAAGCATAGGATGGGTAAGACCAGTCTATAACCAAATCAGACAGGTTTCGAGCACAAAAAGGGAAATCAGCTAAGATTAAAATGGCCCACAACAGCAGATAGCCTAGTACTTGTCTATGACTCTATAAACCTGTACATTTTAAACATAACAGTGCTGCAGTTCTGTAATCAGTAGAATTTGAGTTTATTTTTGTTAAAGTAAGACACGTAAAGAATGCTATTAGTTTACGACAGGTATTTAGTAAGTGAAAAGATACAGTCAAAATGTTTACAACATATGCATTATAAACAAGTAAAAGTAAATTATAAATAAAACAAGTAGTCTTCTTAGAAACTAGTAGTGAAATGGTTAAGCATATGGTTGCTGTACAATATTTCAACCAACATCAAAGCACTTACATGTCAACATATCCATTAAGTAAAGTAGTATATTTTTCAAGGTTGTTAGGTTTGTAGAGTTTCTGACGCTAGTAGGGAAAAATTACATACAGCTAGACTGATTTTGGGATAGGTCCTTTCTGTAAACAATTTAGTAAAATAGGGGTCATGTAGATGGGAGTGATGCCTTGATGGATGCTCTAAAAGGGTAATGGTATGCAGATATTTCTTAATTTTTTAGATTGTGGAGAGCAGATGCTGGAGTGAAGCAGTTTTTAACTTAGAGCTGAAAGCAGAATGGCATTGCATGTTATATTTATTGGTGGAGGTAGAAAGGTGGGTTTTGAGGTGTGGAAATAGGAAGAGTTGTAGAAGTGACAGAAATATATAGTAATAAACGGTTTTGCTAATTTGATTTTAAAATATTGCTTCTGCAAACCCAAACTGCTTGTGTGTGATAAATGATGACATTGACCTATAACTAGGGTTCCTCTTTCCTTTAATGTACATAGAGGTCACACCCAGTTAATTTAGTTCATATTCTGTAAAGATGAACATGGTGCTACTGGTTTGAGCAAATTAATGAGCCACAGGTAAACAGAAACTGTCTTGGGTTGGGCTGCTAGAGTCACACACCTTTAAAACCTGCTCAGACATTGACATTCTATTGTGCATGTATACATCTAAGAGCGTCACTGATAGTAAAGAATGTTAAATGTTATAAAAATACATTGGATACAGCTTTTATCCTACACTGAAGCATAGAGTTTTGTGGAAAACAGCATGTGCACCCCCCCCCCACACACACACACACTTTTGATTATTTTTTCATGCCTCTGTCACAACTACAGATCCTCTCAGTAGCACGTCTTAACAAAAATATGTTCCAAAGGAATGCCGTTAATTAATTTGCTCTGCATCATGCTGTAGGAGATTAATTAAAGACATGCACTGAGAAGACATTTCTTACTGTATATTCTGAAATGTTTACTGAAAATGTTTATATCATGAAACTGGTGTTGCAGATTTTTTTACTCAAACGTTAGGTTAGAAGTTTAATGTAATAAATATTTAATGCCAAACCCAGTACATAAAATGTTTCCATTAGCTTTATGAAATACAAATTAAAATATATATTTATACATTGCAATCAAGAAAGAATAAATGTTTTCAAAACTCTTTTTGATTAAAATGTTTACAAAATAATATTATCAGCCATTAAGAAAAACAATCCCAGTATGATATTGGTATTAAGATATGCTTTTGTAGTCTACTTTTCTGTTAATAAAGTTACATCTTAAAGCATGTGTGAGAGGGTAAGGTAAGGTAGAAGTTAGCCTATAGAAAGATGTTTTGTGGGCACAAGGAGAGGTGATGAAAATGTTTTACTGTAAAGCTGAAGCATGAAAAATGTGATCAGGCTGTGATGATGTGAGGTGTTGTCAGCTATGCCAAGAGGAGTAGGGCAGTGGATGTGTAACATATGCCAACACAGCTAGCTGGAATTTTGTAAACAATTATATGGCATTTGTATATCAAACTGATTTGTACAGATGCTTGTGTTAAAAATGTACAACAGTGAGCCTTTCTGGACAGAAAAATAAATATACACGTATTATTAAACTGTTGAAATGTATATATTGTAACAAAGGATACTGGAAGAGAAGAGGTTAATCACAGTCCAGCTGCAACTAATTTTGAAAAATGTTCTGAAATTAAATTACTGGACCTAGGCCATAAATATGTTATCTCACAGTTTTGAATGAAGTCAAAGACACAATTTCTGTAAGAAGTATGGTTTGTTAGGCTCTGTCGGAAGAGCAGAAGTGTTAACATTGGTTTACAGCTTTCAGATGCTGCAGCAAACTTTTGTAAAGCTTGAGATGTGTATTGTAACACCTATGTGCTAAATCCTGGTGGCTTCTAGCCAAAGCAGTAGTGTGGAAACCAAAAGTCATATGACCAGATATATGTGATGTAATTCTGTAATCCATCACTAAAAATTATGTTTTAATACTTGGTGAGACTGAAGTTTCAGGGCACTCTGTTCTTGGAACCTAACAAGGAAGGACCCCTTACCTACTTCATTTTGCCTTGCTCTAGTAAGTGAACCAGTGAATAATAATTCTTTAGATCTGTCAGGAAAATATAGTGATATTAGTTATGTACTGTTTTTTTCTGTGTCTGTGTGAATTTATTCATCTGTGTTATTTTAGTATTTTCTGTGACTGAAACTCTGGTATTTATTGTAAATAGATATTTAATATTTTCATTTTTTTATTATTTATTATTAAATATATTTAAACTGTTCATTGAGACTGGTCCTTTAGAGAATATTTTAACCTTTGAGAGTACTTATATTTATTCAGTGACACTGCAGTCACTCCTGAAAGCTTTGCTGTTTGTTCGGCATTACCATTTGTATTAATATTAATTTAATTCTGTATAATTGGGTACCCTTGTAAGAGCCTTAAAGTAGCTGGCTTTGGAGTGTCTGGTGGTATTAACTACCTTATAGTCTGGGCAAAAGGGAGCATAGTTAGTATATCTGTGTCAGCCCTTCCCATGTGTGTGTGGTGTGTGTGTGTGTGTGTGTGTGTGTGTGTGTGTGTGTGTGTGTGTGTGTGTGTGTGTGTGTCAGCTGCTGGGAGCAGGGACACAAAACACTGTTTTCACAGAGAGGGTGCTGGAGGACTTGGCTTAGACACTTGGCTGAGGAATCAGTCCTACAGCTGTGTCAGAGGGGATTCTTATTGGGGACTTGGAGGGAGACAGAGAGAGAGAGAGAGAGAGAGAGAGAGAAATTCAGACCCCTGACTGTGTGTGTTCACTGTGTGCTCTTAAGGGAAATTGTGCTTGATGTAGAAAGCTGTATCTGGAAATACTGGGTGTATCCATTTTTGTTCCAAGTAAACATCCCTCTCTAGTGTCAGTGGTGAAGATTCAGGCTCCTTGATTACTGGCCCAGAGAGGGCACATCACATAGGCTAGCAGAGGCAATAGAAGATAAGGATGCTTTTAACAAAGAAGATACTTTGGAAGTATTCACCGCTTTTCTGAGGATTTATATGAAGAAGGAGGCTTATTGGGGAAAAAACCAAAAGGGTTAGTTTTGGGAGATGGGAGTGGCTTCTCAAGGATGAAACGGGGAAACCAGAATGGGAGGTGTTGTGTGCAGAAGTGGAACAAGCAAAAGAGATTCTAAGAAGGAGGGTCTAGTCAGGAAGATGGGGTACTAGTAGAACTCTATAATTCATTAAAGGGGTCAGTGATAGCACCCTTCAGATTCACTCTTGAGAAGGAGCGCTGAGGAGGGAAGGTTTTCAAAGTCTGGACAGATGGAAGCTAAGAATGCACTGCCAAATGGGAATAAAATATGGGAGAACCCTAAAAACTATAAACCAGTTTATTAATCAATGGAGATGCAGAGGTCTTTGCTAGGGTATCTGTGTGGAGGATAAAGGAGGAGTGATTAAAAATTTAGAACAGTTGGTCCAAGCAGAGCTTGAGAAGGGAGGTGTACTGAGGATAGTTAAGGATTGGTGATTAGTTACATGCATTTGGTAGAAAGGGAAAAGGAAACAGAGTGGGTATATTTTAATAGATATTGGGAATTTTTTTGATTTGGCATGATGGGACTGAATTGGACATTAAAAAATGATGTTAGTTGTGATGGCTGACAGGTCTGTACCATAATTCAGCAATTCAAATGACCATGGAAGGAGTATCTAAGGATGTCAGGCAGAAGAAAGTGACACAGCAGGGATTCCCACTAACACCTTATCTTTCCATGTTGGAAATAAAGATGTTAGAAAGATAAAGGAAATACTAAGCTGGACTGTGGGAGAAGTAAACTGAATGAAATTTTGTAGTTTTGTGGTGATTATTACCTGTTATTATTACAGAAGATAAAAGTAGGACTGTCTGTGGTCCTAAATGAATTTCAGTGGTTTGGGAAATGGGTAGGATTAAAAATACCACTAGGTGAATTATGTGGTAGTTTGTCTTAGAGAGGATGAGTTAAGCAAATTTCCACTTCCCTTTATCAAAGATAAAACTAAATATTTAGGGTCATGGTTGTTTTCTACAATATATGTAACTGTTAGAAAGAATGGTGAGTAATATGAGAGGTTTAGCATGCATTCAGAAAAGTGGAGGAGAAATCAAATTTGCTGTTTGGGATTATGTATCCTAATACAAAATTTGATTTCTCCTCCACTTTTGGAATACTGAAGAAGATGCTAACAATTATAATATCAGTTCACAACAAGATTGTAATGAGAAGAGGTCAGGATGGAAGTAGAAGGTAAGTGGCAAAGGTAAGAGTCTTCAGGATCTTTTGAGTTACATGGAGACTTTTAATGCAAGTCAGATAGTGGGTTTAGAAATGGGAGCTGAAAATGAGTGTAACTGCTGGGAAAATTTTGGAGAAAAGATTGAAGAGGGGTTATATTCAGATAAAGGAAAGCTTGAGTGGCAAATAATGGTGAAGGAGAATAGGTTTGGAGAAAAATTCCATGATGTAGTTATGGAGGATTATAGCTTTTCAGAATAAAAGGGGAACACTAAAAGAGACTGACCGCCAATAGGAATACAGCAAGCAAGGGGTATATGGATGGTCATGGATGGGTAATACAAGGTATGGAAAGTGATTAATCTAAGGGGAACAGATTAAATACCTTCAAGTTAAAGAGTAAAGCAGAAATGTATGTTGGAGGGTGGGCAAGTGGTGAGGTAGGGGTGAGGAAAGAAATGCCCTGAGAAAGTTGTGGAATAGAATTAAGGGTAGATTGGTGAGGATTTACTAGACCCAGGGTAGAGGAGTGGTGTGCTGGCATGATTTAAAATAATAGAAGAATGTGGCATGAATCACAAAATAAAAGTGAAATTATTAGGTACGAGAAGTTTTTAATAAAGTAAAAATGCTGAGGACAATATCAGATTTTCAAACAAGACAGAGTCAGGTGGTATTGAACACAGGAACAGATGCAGAGGGAAGGTTTCCATCACAGGTTTTGGACCTATGAAGAGGAAAGGATATGGAATTTACACATAGTAGAAATGTAAGGAGGTATATGAGTTATGGGAGTTGGTTATAACAAGCTGAAAAGAGATGAGAAGAAATAAATTAATAAAGCAATGCAAGATATGGGTGTTGGACATAGTACAGATGGAAGAAGGCTTGGCTAGAGGCAAATGACAGGATGGTTGCTAACAGTTTGAAGGATAAAATTGAGAATACCAAGAAAAAGAAGGTTAGAAGAAATTGAAGGATGAAAATATAGTACAGTTTTGGATAACACATATCAGAGAAAGGAAGATTGTTGGCAAAAGTAGAAACTTTGTGAAAGTGGTTTAAGGCCTTAGAGGGAATTAAAAAGGCAATGACATATTAGAGGAATATAACAAGTCAAGAACACAAGAATAAAGAAAGAGTGCAATGAAAGTGGAAGGGAAAGAGAAAGTTTGAGGAGCGGTTGGCAAAGTCAACAGATACTCATAAAGCAGGACGAAAGAACCTAAATGCAGATTAAACTGACAGCATGCAGTCTGCATGTATCTCTTTATTTGGACCATCATGAATATGAAATGTTACAGATGTATTAAATAAAACTGTTGTCTATAAAATTTCAGACACATTCAGTCTCCCATCTTAGAACAGTATATCACTAGCTGTCAGATTTCAAATACTGCAGCTTCCTGCACCAATTCTTATGCATTTAACCTCAGCAAATAACACTTCTACTGGACAAAACATCTCAATGGACTAATAAATAAAAACTACTTACAATAAATAAGTATTATAAGTAAGTAAGACCTTTATGGTAATTCAATAAAATAAATAAATAATAAAAACAGTGAAGGCAAATTTAAATGGATACATTTTTTTCCATATGTGATATGAACCCTTACCTGACTTCTGACCCTAATGGAAGGGAATAATAGCAAGAACTTAAAGATTAGTCTACAGTTTTATAAAACTTCTAGAGTGGACCCCAGTTATGTAAGTAACCTGCTACAGACTTCAATATACGTGTGCAAAATTGTAGAATACTGGACCCAGTGTAAGTGCTGACCCAAAATCTCAGGGACATGGTTACATAGCTTTTGCCTGGTAACTCGTTTTGCCATTGTCTCCATAAATGTGGACTTCCTGGTGTTTCTTATGATAGATAAATAGATAGGTAGATAGATAGAGAAACAGATAGATAGATAGATAGATAGATAGATAGATAGATAGATAGATATTTAGCTATTTTACCCCTATAATGTTAGCATGTTTCAAAGACAGAGGAGTTGGGGTTAAGAGGATGCTAAATTCCCTTTCAAATAGAATTAACAAAAAATAGAGTTACATCTATATGATATGTCACATTGGTTCAGCAGTATCAATGTTGCATAAAACACAATCACAATGGTACAGTAGCTGTCAAAGCAGACTACTGCTGTACCATTTTCACGGGTACAGAGAAGCAATAACAGTGCCCTCCAGTAAGTCCAAAGAGTTGTGTCACTTACTCCTTTCTGAAGTAGGATGGTAGGAAAGTCAAAAATGTACTACCAAAATGCAGTACAGACAATTTGCTCTGCATTGTTATCTCCCCCTTACATCTTTCATCTGTCTGTATTCTTAATGCACAATCTTTAGCTGTATTGTCAATTTCCTCTCCTTTCCTAATCTGTTCATTGGAGTGTATGTGTGTGTATGTGTATTATCTTGTTCAAGATCTCCCCTATGTGTAGTAGCCCTAGACAGGATTAGATGGTTTCTTCTTAGATAGACCTCCATAACTTATGTTTGGGTATGTAGCTCTGTGACCTATCTTACCTTGACTGACTTTATTCAGTTGCTCAGATAGCTGCAAAGAAGGTTAGGGTTCAACGTATAAAGTCCCTCTCTCTCTCCTTTTCACTCCTTCCTCTTTAAAATTACATAGGCACTTGTGCTGGCAGTTGCCTGTACCTTGGCTAATTGCCTCCTACTGCTGTAAAACACACCCTCAAGGACAAATGTGCCATTTAGGATATTACTATATGGGGTCTCTTCTCATCTCTTCTTTTCTCTTCTCTTTCCTGTTAGTCTCAATTTTCTCCAGTGATAATTCTTATTTTTACACTCTCCACAGTCCTGCAATGCTCTTTCTGACATATTCTTCCATCTCTGTGGCCTTTCTTACTACATATTATAACATCGCAATTTCCCCTTTACCATTATTTTTTACCTTTTTTCGTCCACTGCCTAATGACCATCAGAGTTTCTCTCAGACAACTAGTTAATTTACTCTACATATAACTAAGTGAGGACCAACTAAGAGAGAGGTCATCATTTAGGCAACCATCAGAGGTTGCTCAGTACTTTGCTTTTCTCTAATAACCAACTGCACATGCCCAGTAACACAACCAGGGTTTGGTGTACAATAGGCAATAGTAATCAACAAGTGCATGTCAACTGCTCCTACGAGTGATGTAACCTCTCAAGACAATCATGCCCCTCCCCCTTGAAGACAGTACTCCTCTGTGTTTCTAGTCTTTATCTAATGAATTCCAAGAACATGCGTCCTGGGCACATACTCCCACACCCTTACTCCTGAGGAAAGATGAGCTGGCAAAGCTGCATCACTTCTTTTATCTTCAATTCCATCTCCAGCGGATGCTCAAACTGATAATCCAACTTGGTTCACTGTAGTGATAGTTAGGACTTTATCATTGTATGACAACAGACATGGATTTCCTTTATAATTCTTGCAGTGTTACTTTATACCACTACTCTGTCTCTTCAGCTCCTATACATACTGGAGATACTGGTCTTTGATCTAAAAGACAGTTTGTTGAAAAAAGATGAGGCCTGTACTGCTGTTACTGGCTTTGTTCTATGCAAGATCACAATTCAGTGGGACTGGGAAAATTGTTCTTTCCTCAATGTAGTGCAATCATGGAGATGGTATATATAATTTACAGGGGGTATGGGGGATGTAGCCCACCATATGGGGCTACAGGGGAGGCTTGCCCCCTGCCAAGAATATGTTTTGTTTACTTTTTGTGTTTTTTTGAGGATTTGCAGTGCAAGCATTTTTGCTTGTTCATTTCCGGTTCAACCTTATGGCAGTCTAGATAAAAGCCATAAATCCATATACTGTTACTGTAACTATGTGTAATGCTATGTTACAATAAGCATTAAGACAGAATTGTAAAGTTGAACAGCACGGGATCCTGAGACAAAGGGTCCTAAGACAATGTTGCCAAAAATATGGCAGCCTGAAAAATATTGACTTTTTGATTCACTGTAAAAGGAGAATGCTACCTACCCAAAACAAGAAGGATTTGTGTTCAGGCTGCAGGTGTTATATTATGTTTACATCTGTCATTTGCAAACTTGTGGAGACTCCAGAGGTAATGAAAGTAAGCAGCAGTGCTGCAGTTTGTGCAGACCTCTACATGGGATTGGGGGATAAAAAATCCACGTAAAATATACACACTGTGTGTATGTGTATATCTTCAGAATAAACATCTGTCTGGAAAGGAATGTTTCAATATTTTATATTTTGGTGTTTTTTCAATGCACCACTTTCACTAAGTTGTGATTCTGCATTCTTGACACTGAAGTGCTGTATAAAATGCATTACTGGATGAACCATTCTGTATCATAGTCCTGTTAAACCACTTGCAATGAGCTAGGTCTGAATATCTCTTAATGTATTGTCTGATGTGTTACTTTGCTTATAAAGATTTATTCAGTGTTTACTGTAACACCCCCCCCCCCCCAACATCAGACCCTTAACTAAACTGCTCCTTAATTATAATATACCCATGGATGTGTGACATTTCCAGACTTTCAAAAAACAGTCTCAGTTTCCAACACATTTATAATTAGCTGTGACTGATGACTTCAAGAGTAACTTTTGACAATATATTTCTGAATTAACTTCATCTCTTACATGTGATCTCTCTCACTGCTTCTCTTCATCACTTACATCACCCCTATAACTGTTTAGTGACTGACTGTTCCTAATGGATGACAGCAATGCCTTCATCAGTCATACCCTAAGCACCCCTCTGCTTAGTCTGTCTCAGGGTATCTTACAGGTAGCCACTCTTTATCTCTCTCCTCTCTCCTCTCTCCAAGCCAATCCCGAAGTATTTGTTTTTATTCCTACTAATTCTCTTCTTTTATTTGAATAACACTGACTCCTACTACCTATGTTAATCCTTGTTTTATTTCTTTTCATTTTAAATCATGTAAAACATAACTATGGCATGCATACAGGTTAAAAAGCATAATTTCATCAATAGATAACTGCTACTTCTTGCTTCAGTATCATCAGCCCTTTGAATGAGGTATTTAACTGATGTTCCATCTGCCTGAGTTTCTGATAATAGAGCAATAATAATGCTGGATTTACCCATGCTTTGTGTGGTTCAGTCAAAAGAGTGAAGCCTGAGTAACCAAACAAAGCCAACTGTGGGTAAATCTGCATTACCCAAACCCAGCCATGGGTTATTGCTATTATACAATGACATTATTTAAGGAAAAAATACTTAATTTTCTTAAACAATGTCATTGTATAACAGCAACATGGTGTTCTTCTGCTATATTTTCATATTCTGGGGCTTTCTTCATGTGCTGCACATGCATACAGGGTTTATGTTCCCATGCTTAGTGCTTTGAAAAGGAAGCAATGGAGAAAGGAAGATCCCCAGTGCTTCTTTTTTTTTTTTTTTTTTATTTTGTTTTTTTTTTTTATTTTGTTTTTTTAAAGTATGAAATCAGGACACGTGGGTGGTATGAGACAGACATGACAGAGAAGATAAAGGAAAATCAGGTACATTTCTTTAGTTTTGCATAATGTACCTGATTTTCCTTTTATTTTCTCTGTTCCATCTCTCTCATACCTCCAAACTGTCCAGATTTCAAACTTTATTATTAATATTTTTTACAGGTAAGAAAACTAAAAATCTGTAGCATATATTAACAAAAGAAAGCCTGGGTGACCTGGCTTTTTTCTATTGTTATATGTTCAATTTACAAAGGACAAACTTGTTGGGATGAGCATGCTCATTTTTCAATGTTAATGACCAGTCATTGTATAATATAATATACCCCATGGCACTAATTTTAAGAAGTGTATGGAAATATTCCTAGTGTTCTGACCAAATTATCCATAGTCAGTTGAGGATTACAATGGGTCATTCCTAAAAATAGATCAAAGGGACAGTAGGAACAAGTTGGTCAAAAAGAGCTAATTAACTGACTGACTAAATAAAGTTTTTATCTGCACTGTATGCTGACTTGCTTACATTATAATGGATATTGATTTATTCATCTAAATCCATCAGTTTCCTTATCTTTCCTCTATATCTCTTAAAGTGATATAATGAAATCAACACCCCACAAAGAACAAACAAAATATCTAATGAATCCCCTCTGAATTTAAACAGAAAACAATTCTAACTTCTAACAAGAAACAAAACTATTTGAGATGCTATCAAACTAATCTAGTCATGCCTTTGTCAGAATGTACATTGCTACTATCTCATTATCATGGATCAAGCCAAATGACCATAGGGAATCTGTTATGTCTAGTGGTTTCAATCTAGTTGAGATAAAAAGTACTGTTATCCTAGTTAAAGATCAACAATACTTCAATCCACAAAAATTAACTACGTTTTTTTTGACTGACTGACTGATTGATTGATTGCAGTTTGTTATTCAGGTTAAATACTACTAGTCAAATTTTATGTTATAAAGAGGATCTGGGAAGCTTTCCAGAAATACAAGAACCCATGTTGCATCATACAAGTTAGGAGTGAAATCTTACAGAATGTGGTAATTTGGAACAGATGTCTGACAGAGTAATGTGTATAAATTAAGACCCAGGATATCTTAATTAATCATAAGACAAGCTTGTAATGTACTGTGTTTCAGCTCATGAAACTACTTGCTTTGAGAAAGTAAAATGGAAATAGACACCCACATAAAACTACTCTCTAAGCATGGCCAGCCTTAGCTGAAATGAGACCATAGGCAAAGGGCTCCATGGTACCCTCCCATGTTATCTAGTGCTCCCTACCATTACATCCCCCGGTGCTCCATTCTTTTCCTCTTTACTCCCCTCACCACACCATCTAGATTACTTTTTTTCTTCATTTTCTCACATCTTGTTTTATTCTTCAACTTTCTTCTTCACCCTTTCAAGACACCTTAACAGCCAGGACTATGCTGTAATAACTGTACTGGAAATAATTGAATCAAGATTGGGTGTGAGGGCCAAAGCTATGAGGTTCTAGATGCTCTTATATATATGATGGTGTGAACATAAATCATGACTAAGTAAAGAATTTCAGTCTTTTTTTCTCTCAAAGAAGAATTAAGTTGTTTTCAAGGTATAATGATCAAAACCGGTAAAACTGCATATCACAATAAACCAAAAAGACAAATACTTGTGAGGATACATAAATCATATCTAGAAATAAAGATATTCACCTTCTTTGTATCCTGCTAACATCAGATTGGGATGAAAGTGAAAACATAGGCAGCCACATAAATATATTTTAAGTGGCTGCTTATAGCTTCTATCCTCATACCTACAGCCACCGTTTGTGTACCTCTTCAATGTCAGACTGAGATGAAACTGTAAAAACAAAATGCAATAACATATTTCAGCTTGTTGCAGTTAGATGTATATACACAGCATGCCTTCTTACCTTTGCCCCATAATATAGCCATCTGTATTCACATCTGAGGTTGAATGGAAAGGAAAGGAAAGGAAAGGAAAAGGAAAAATAATAATTACAATAATGTATTCCAACATGTTGCTCCTATACAGTGGACTGCCTCTAGACAAGCTATAGTGGCCTTCTGTATAAACCTCTGAGATTTAATTGTGAAGAAAATTAAATAAATAATGACCACAATTTCTCTAGCCCCCAGACTCCCACACAGGCTATAGTGCCCCTATGTGCACACATTTGAACAGGGCCAGTTTAAGACAAGACGGAGTACAAGCCAGAAGCCAATCATAGGCTTGTTTCAAAACCCACTTCTACATCCTGGAGTGTGATAGCCAGCAGGTCCCATAGATGTTCAGGGGTCTTGATGTTCTGTAATACATTTCATACCTCATTTTGGAAACATAATGATCTGTTCACTATTTTTGTTTCTGCTACACATAAGATTTATTACGTAACCAGCAACACCGTGCGTGCATCCACAGATAAAAACTGGTAATTTTGTTCACATACACATATGTGCAAGAGCACACGCACACACACACACACACACACACACACACACACACACACACACACACACACACACACACACACACACACACAAGCATTTTTATTTTGCTCTTCATGTTCTATACAGTACTATCTCCTCTCCTTCATGAGACCAAAACATATGCTATGTTGCTAGCTCATGAAGGAAAGCTTTCTTTGTTAAAATGTGAATATGTGATACATCATGCCAATCTTTTGCACTGTTGCTCTTTATAACATTGTTTAGTATGGGATTTCCTAATGTATTCCATTGCACCCTCTAACTCTGCATGCTAAAATCATAAAATACACAAAACTGAATATTTTTATTACACATGTTGTTGCTGTTGCTGTATTTCTGCAGTTTTTTTCATTTTTTTGTAGCATTGTATATTTTTAATTTTGAAAGCTGGCAAAACATTTAGCTGTTTTATGTAACTGATAGTACATGGAGCAGATAAAGCAACATACGCTGCAAAGAATTATGACCATGTCACAGATCATAAACTTGTATTATTTATTTTATTTTTTTTATTTAGTTATTGACATTTGTTAACCGTGTTGGTCCTGCTGGGTTTTTGGGCACTTTTTCAGAGGAGACCCGAGGACAAAAGCTCCAAAATAGAAGATATACAAATACATTACACGTTTACACAATGGTACAGTCATTAAGTAGTAGTAGCACAATGTTGCGAGTCTACAGATAGGATTTATTAATAAAAATACACAAATAGTTAAGCGCTTTCATCAAACAGTATGACTTCATCAGAACAGTTAAAATATGAACTTTCAGGCTTAAATACCCCACAGTTTGAATTCATTGGTCTAGGAATTAACAAATCATATTTCAAACATGCCAAATCTCATGAATAATGAAACAAATAAATAAATAAGTCCAACATTAAACATGTGTACCATTACAATATACATATAAAAGTAGCACATTTTTATATATATTTTTTATATTTTTATATAAAAATTATTATAATGCAAAAGTGCAGAAGTATAAACTGTTGACATTTTAAAAAAGTCTTTCTTGCATATTAAAAATTACTTCACTGACTGAACAGCTAGGGGTATTTAAGCCTGAAAGTTCATATTTTAACTGTTCTGATGAAGTCATACTGTTTGATGAAAGCGCTTAACTATTTGTGTATTTTTATTAATAAATCCTATCTGTGGACTCGCAACGTTGTGCTACTACTTCTTATTGGTTATACTTCAGCACTTCAACACCATCTGGTTGGTACAGTCATTAAGTCTAAGAATAGTAGATCATACATATATACAAGTTACACAGAGTGCATATTTTTTTATGGATGCCAAGATTTACCTCTCAACCTTCACTCTTGAGGTGAATTTCTTGGCATCCATGCCTCAAACACATAATAAGCAGGATATGATCGGAGACCTGATCATAATTCTCTATGACACTTCTACTAATAATAATGATAGTAATAGTAATATTAATAGCTTCAGTGATGCATTTTAAGTTTGTTTCAAACACAGAGTAACTACAGTAAAGTATTCCAACCTGCTTAATACAAATGCACACTACTCCTGCAAATCCAGATTACTGACTGTTCAAACTGAATAAATTACAAAAGGGTCAGTTATTTTCATCCACAGACAACCCCTTTCACCCAATAGTTAAAACTATTTTGATAACTGTATGTGCATCAGGGGTCTGACTTGGATAAAAATAGCAGCAATAGTAATTTATTTCAGATTTGTTTCACACAAACACACAATACAGCTTCTAAGCCTAATACCACTTAAAATGAGATCATCATCATCAACCCCCCCCCTTTCTCACTTTTTACACTGGGATGGGGTGTCAAATCAACTGTCGTTATCTCTCTTGATTTAATGCAACTCTCTTACTTTCTTCAACAGTCAGGCCTGATTGTTGCAGGTCTTCTGTCAGGCAATCTATTCATCTCTTTGCTGGGCATCTTTATTTCCTCTTGTCTTCTCCCTGTTTGTTCCAAATTATCTTCACCAGATTGTCTTCTGCATTTCTGCACATGTACTCGAAACACTGTAATCTCTTCTCTTTGACCTTCTTTGTAATTGGAGCTACTCTGGATTCTGCTCTGATGTCCTCATTTCTTCATCTGTTGCAGTGTGCATCCTACCACCCAACTCAGGCACTTCATCTCTATCACCTCTAGCTTTCTCAAATACTCTGCTTTCAATGTCAAGGTTTCTGTACCATACACTAATAATGGTTGGACAACTATTTTGTACACCTTACTTTTCAGCTTCTTTGGCATTCTTCTGAAATACAATACCCTTGACACTCTGTGCCAGTTGTCTGCAGCCCCTCTGATTCTAGCTTTGACCTCCTTATTCAGACTTCCTTTCTGCTCAACCCCTCCTCCCAGATACCAGAAGTTGTTAAACAGTTTCACTACTTTCCCTTCTATCTTTACTTTCAGCTTCTTCTGATTTCCTCCATTTGCTGCCCTGACAACTATATATGTACTCACTTTCATGTCATGTGCTTTCAGGTTTGAATTCCATTCCCTATCATTTGCTGAAGTTCATTTTATAGTCTGCCTGTTATGCTGCATTGTCTGCATACAGCACCGTTGTTGATCTTTCCCCTCCAACCTGTTTGCTAAAGAAGTCCATTACCAGTATGAACAGCACTGGACACATAACTGAAGCCTGATGCACAACTACTTTCACTGGGATCCCTTCTCTGAGTCTGAACACTGTACTTGTGTCACTGGATTCTTATAAATAGCCTACAATAATTCTATCAATGTTTTGAGGACTTTGAGCCTTCACAGGGCTACCCAAATCAGCTTTCTTGGGACCTTGTTATGTGTTTTCACCACATCTAGTAACCACCCCTCCCAGTTACTTGAAGCTGTTAACCTCTTCCACTATTTTCCCCTCTATCTCAGTTCTCAGCTTATTTTGATTTCCCCCTCTGTTCATACATGTGTTATTGGGTCCTTGTACATAGCCTGCATTAATTTTACCAATGTTCCTGGGACTTTGAACCACCAGAAGATTGCCCAGATCAACTTTCATGGGACCTTGTCATATGCCTTCTCCAAGTTCTCATTTCTAGTTTCTTCTGTTTCACTGCAAACAATAGGTTGGTTGTGCTACATCCTGATCTGAATCCAAATTGCTCATCTTTCATCTCACTTTGTACTACTCTGTGTAATTGTTTATCAGTCACCCTCTGCAGAACTTTTATGCAGTGTGACAGGAGTTTGATACCGCTATATTGTACAAAGTTGTGAATGTCTCCTTTGTTCTTGTACACTTACACTGATATGTTTATTCTCCAGTAATCTAGGACACTCTTCTTCTTTCATCATAGACTGTGTTTGTGGCAGTACAGCTTCTGTGGAGTTCTCTTCATTCCTGGAGAACATAACTGTTAGTTGCTTATCTCGAGCCAGGTCTGCCAAATTACACATGTATTAAAGTCATTATGTCACAGATACCAGTATGATTCCATCATAGTCCATGTAGGTGTAAATGACCTCAGATGCACCTCCCCAGACTATATGAAGAAAGACATTATGGAGCTTTCAGACTGTCTGTCTCAGGCTAGTATGAGTCTGGAACTGACCAGCATATTGCTATCATCAAGGATGATGCCACAATATGAGCAAAAAATGATTGATTTCAACAACTGGCTGTCTTTCTGGTGTCATTCTAAAGGGATCCAATATTTGTCAGCTTAGGAGGACATGGTCAACATGCCACAATGTTTTGCCAAGGATGGTTGGCACCTTTCCCCTCTAGGCTTTTGAATACTGGTTAAGGCTTTGTCAGCCCCCATAGTACCTTTATTGAGGCAGTGCCAAATTGACAAACCTACTGACATGGCAAAATCAACTCAATAGAACCTCAAGGTATAACTACTCAGTGCAATAGCCTAAATAAAAAACTATGCTCTCCCCAAGCCCTCCTCCCACTCAACAATATAGATATCTGTGCAGTTACTGATACATAGTTGATTATTCTAGCACTTTACCAGACTTCTTGTAGCAATTATTGTAGCACACAAAAGTGCTACCAGCACTAAACGTTCAACAAGGAAACAGTACTTATTATTAATGCCTATCCCTTCAGGCATGTCTAAAGGTCAGTTACCTGTGCTTTCTCCTATTAACCTGGTGAACTTGGGTATCCTGAGGCAATGTAGCAACTGCTTCATGTACACTTACAACCCTCTCCTCTTACCTCCCAACACTCATACTTGCAAGAGATGCACTTATATATCCAAATTGGAAGCCACACAGTCTCCAGCCAAGACCAGAATAGCTGGTCAAGAGGAGAAGGTCAACACTTGCACCACACCACATGGAACACATAGCCCTCCAGAACACACACCAGCACTGCCTTCACATAAAAACACAAACCACACACCCACCTTCACGGAGGCTCTCAAGAAAAATCTACCCAAACAGCAGAGACCTCCAAGGCAGAAATGCACTCAACCACCAAAAATACAACACTAATCACAAGACACATAACTCTCCTAAACAGTGTGCCACTCAACCAAATCCCCTAAGGCAAAACAGCATGCCCAACACACTAGTCATAGGTGACTCGATAGTGAGGCACACTGATGTCCCACTCACTAGGTTGAATAAGGAGAAAGTAACAATCAGCTGCCTGTCAGGTGCCAGGATCCGCCACATAATGCACATATTCTGGTCCCTCAACAACAGGTGCAGATATGACTCTGTCATTGTACATGTGGGTGTGAATGACTTGAGATGTACCTCCCTGGACTACATGAAATGAGACATGGAGGAGCTCTCGGATTATGTGCCCAGGTGGCTATGACACTACCCCTGAGCAGCATCCTACCATCACCCAGAATTATACCACAGTACAAGTAGAAAATGATTGATTTCAACAACTGGCTATGTTTCTGGTGTCATTCTAAGGGGATCCAGTATCTGTCTGCCTGGGATGACATGATTGACAGACCTCTATGCTTTGCCAGAGATGGTCTGCATCTGTCACCCCTGGGCTTCCAGATAGTGGCCAAGGCTCTTGCCACCCCTACAGTGCCTTTTTTAGGCAGTGCTCCAAAGACCAAATTACCACTGTAACAGCTACAAACAAATGCAGTCTGAGGGTCATGCTGCTCAATGCTAGAAGTCTAAATCTCAAAATATACTTGCTCAAAGCACTCCTTAAAATGGAGAACATCGACATTTGTGCCATAACAGAGACCTGGTTCAAGGCAGCAGAAAGCACCCCTGTATTACCAGGCTATAACTCATTCCACACCTTTCGGCCCCAGAACGTGGACTGAAGCTTCAAAGGCGGTGGTGTTTCCATATTCTTAAGGATGTGCACACCTCCAGACTGGTAGCCCAACATAATGCATCTGAGATACTCCAGGTGCAGCTAACATTGGGTAAGAGAGCGATTTATGCCCCAACCATGTCCCAAGACTCACACTCCACCTTCCTAAGCACCTTGAAGAATATTAGGGTCCAACCTAACACTCTCATACTGGGTGACTTCAACTACCCCTCCATTAACTGGGAAAACTACTCATGTACCAATACACTTGCCCAACATTTCCTGAAATTCATTAATTCCAATGCCCTGGACCAAATTGTTCTTACCCCCACTACAGGTAGCAACATCCTTGACCTGATGATTACTAACATGGGCGACCATTGCTCTACTCCAATAGTCAACTCCTCCCTGGTTAGATCCAACCACAAATTAATCACCTTGGAAATCCCCCCCTCCTGCAAAGTTAACCACCATGAAAAACTTCTCCAAAGCTAACTTTGGACTCCTAAAAACAGAGGTGGCTAACTTCACGACACCCATGCAAATGGAGAATAGTTGCATGACCACTGAATCATACAACAATGCACTGTACAAACACATTCACAAATGCATGGATCCCACCATACCCAATAGAACCAAGACGCTCTCCTCCAAAAAAAGGAAGCCAATCTGGTGGTCCCCTGCCATAAACAAACTCTACAACAGAAGGAGGAAACTGATGTGGAATAAGGTGAAGACCCAAGACTGGAAAAACTCCCTTATCAGCCTCAATAAAAAGTTGAGATCCCTCATCAAATCCTCTAAAGCTAGTTATGAAAACAAAATTGCAGATAGTAAATAAAAGCACAAGGCCTTATATAGTTATGTAAAGAATCTCCACGGCAATACCCAGACATGCTCTGAGCTACTGCACAATGGTACCTTCTATAACAAGCCAACAGATATTGCCAATATAATGGCTGACAGATTCAGTACCAACTTTACCCCTCTCTCACCTCCCATAGGACCAGTCACAATACCAGAAGATTGCCAGGCACCCTGTATTACTGCTGCACAGGTTAAAACAGCACTGTCCAAGATCAAGAATACAGCTTCTATGGGACCTGACAATATAGCTGGCTGTGTTCTACATGAACTACAGAGTAAACTGGTGCCTCGCCTGTGTGCCCTGTTCAATCACAGCCTCACCTCAGGTTTTGTCCCTACTGAATGGCACACTGCTACAGTCATCCTTCTCCTCAAAGGAGGAGCGACTACAGATCCTGGGAACTATCACCCCATTAGCCTGATGAGTCTGATATGCAAAGCTATGGAATGCATCATCATGGACTTAACAAACAAGGATATAGGGAATCTCTAAACTCTGGATCCCACACAGTTTGGTAGATCATGCCTGCTCAACTTGATCAACTTCTTTCAGTCAGTCATCAGAGCTGTGGATGAAGGCAAGGTGGTTCATACAGCCTACCTTGATCTGGCCAAGACCTTTGATACCATTCCCCACTCAGGAATCATAGAAAAACTCACTAAGCTAGGCATCAACTCCTATATCACTAGGTGGGTTGAAAACTGGCTCACAGGTAGAACCCACAGTGTTAAAGTAGCTGTCTCCAATTCAGACTGCTGACCAGTCACAAGTGGAGTCCCACAAGGTTTGGTCCTGGGTCCTCTCCTGTTTTGTATCTACTTCTCTAAAGTCCAGGCCAACATGAAGGGACTCTGGCTGCAAAGTTTGCAGACAATTGCAAGTTGGGAGCTGTTATTAACTCCCCAAGTGATGTTGACAGCCTACAGAAAGGTCTCACTAAGACCAACAGCTGGTGTCAGAACCATGGCCTTAAGCTCAATGCCAAAAAATGTGTCATCATCCCCTTTGGGAAAAACCTAGTTCCCATGAATTACCACATCAATGGTAGTCCACTGAACACAGAAGGCGTTAAAAGTGATATAGGAACGCAGGTTGATAGCAACCTCTCTTTTAACCACCACATTGCCACTGTGGTCAGAAAGTCCTTCTATGTGGCACATCCCATTACTAAGGGTTTTGCATCCAGGAAGAAAGAGGTCATTGTCTCCCTCTACTCTTCCCTCATTAGGCCAATCATTGAGTACAATGCCCCATTTGGCATGTACCTCACTAAACACCTGCAACAACTGGAGAGGCCGCAAAAGTACCTCACAAAGAGGATCCTAGGCCTTAAACATTTGTCCTATATGGACAGACTCAAAAAACTCCAACTATTCTGTCTCATATCGCCTACTTAGAGGTGATCTCTGCTTGACTTACAAATCCGTGTCTGACCCAGCACTGTTAGAAATGCTACATCTAAAGAAATCCCAGTCCCTCCACACCACATGCTCCAGAGACCTCAACCTCATTAACACAATCAACAGAACATGCTGGAGGGGTAGGTTGATAATTCAGAGACTGCCCATGCTATGGAATAGACTTCCTATACATGTCAAGCAGAGCACTTCACTGGCCCTCTTCAAGAGAAATCTTGATGAGTGGATGGGAAATAGAAAATTCATCCCAGGGATCACTCCAGTGGCTTTACTTGACAGAGGCACTGGGAACTAAGGTCGGGTGGCACAATGCCAGGGTAATCCTATGGGTTAGGCTTGTAAAGGCTCCAGGGCCATTAGCCTAGTACACACCTATGAACCTATAAAGTGGCAGAGATTACACCGGTAGTGCAAGGTTTCAGTGCCTTCCCCACTTTTAGATCAGAAGATGCACAGACAAGAGCTTAAGGTGGAGGTGTCTCAATATGCATCAGTAACAAACATACCTCTAGTGTGGTCAAACAGGATGATGTGCTGGAGTTCCTCAACATGCAGCTCACCATAGTTGAAATCCCGTACCATATCCTAGCCAGCTATAGGTCACCCATGTTCCAAGAAGCTCACAATGCATATTTGAACCTACTAGAGATGCTTACCATCCAACCTAGGGAGACTTTAATTACCCCACTATAAATTGAGAAACCTACATGGCCTCAGATCTACAGGCACAGAGATTCCTTGGCTTTATAAATACAAACAGCCTTGACCAAATACTGAATATGCCCACTAGAGGTTCCAATATACTGGACCTTGTGCTCACAGATATGGGATAATGCTGCACCCCCTTCAATGTCTTCTCCTCCCTGGTAAGGCACAACCATAAAGCAGTCTCTTTTGAAATCAAAATTAACTGTGTAATCCAATTAAAACCAGTAGCAGTTAGGAACTGTTCAAAGGCAAGTTACCTGTTATTAAGTGATGGGTTGTCAAAATGTAATGCCCCTCCAAACCCCAAGAACACACCAGCCTATGCTGAACTCCTCTCAGAAACTCTGTGCAACCATGTCAGTGGCTGCATAAAGGCTGCTGTACCTACTAAAAGTAAGCCCAGAACTAGCTCTAGAAACAAACGTCCTTGGTGGTACCCCAAATTAAACATGATATACAACAAAAGAAAAAAAAATTATGGCAAAAATCAGGAAGGGTATTTCCATAAAGATAAAAACTCTTGTAAAGTAAATAGGCAATTACGGCTAATTAGGTCAAGTAAAGATAAATATGAGGTTAAGATATCCTTCCAGGTGACAGATAACCATAAGTCCTTCTACAGCTAGGTCAGAAACCTCAGTGGCAGCACACAGCAATGTGTTGAACTGTTGGTCATTGGTGCCGCATTCACCAAGCCTGATGATATAGTGAACCTGTTAGCAGAGAAATTCAGTTCAAACTTCACCCCCTCTCAACTCCAACCCCCCCCAATAATACCTTCAAACATAACCCCTCCAACTATAACTAGGGAACATGCACTGATGCACTCACTAAAGGCAAGAACACAGACTCAGATGGCCGTGATAACATCCCAGGATGCCTCCTGAATAGTCTAAGTTATGATTTATCAGGACCTCTGGAGTCAGTATTTATCTATAGTCTTAAAACAGGCTTTGTGCCACATGAATCGAGGATGGCAACAGTCATCCCACTTCATAAGGAAGGACCTTCAATAGATCCTGGAGACTACAGACCCATTAGTCTGACTAGTCTTATTTGCAAAGCCATGGAAAAAAAATATCATGGAAATTATCAACGAGGACAAAGGAGACCTCCAGGCTCTGGATCCATCCCAGTTTGGCTTTGTCAAAGGAAGATAATGCTTACTGAATCTGGTAGACTTCTTTGAACAGGTCAGTAAGGCAATGGGTGAGGGGAAAACAGTGCATGCTGCCTATGTAGATCTGTCTAAGGCATTTGATACAATACCCAACTTGGGCATTGTTAACAAACTTACAGAACATGTTATGAACCCCTTTAAAACATGCTGGAAAGCTAGCTGGCTCACTGATCAGGCCCAGAAGGTTAGAATTGGTGAGACCACCTCCACAAAGAGGCCTGTCACTAGTGGAGTCCCATAAGGTTCTGTGTAGGACCACTCCTCTTTGGCATTTACTTCTTGGATGTCAAAGCCAATGTCAAAGGCCTCTGGCTAACAAAATTTGCAGATGATTGCAAACTGGGAGCAGTCATTGAATCCCCCAAGATGAGAACACCTTTCAGGAAGGTTTAATGCAGACAAACAAATGGTGCCAAACCCACAGCTTAAAACACAGTAAAAACAAATGCATTATAGTACCTTTTGGGAATTTTTCTACCTCAGGTAACTATGTCATCAATAAAAAAAACTTAAAAGTTGATTCACTTGTCACAGATCTGGGAACTCATGTAGATAGTAATTTAGCCTTCAACCAACATGTGTCCAAGGTAGTAAGACATTTTTTCTGTGCTGCTCAACTTATAAGCAAGGGCTTGGCATCTAGGTTCAGAGACGTCACCATTCCAATGTACTCATCCCTCATCAGGGCCATCATAGTGTATAATGCCCCCTTCGTTATGAACTCTACCATACACATGCAGCAACTGGAATGTCCAGAAAGGTTCCTTACAAAAAATACAGAGAAAACACAATGTCCTGCACTGAGAGCCTCAAAGCCCTGTCTGTTTACTCAGCATCATACAGACTTCTGATTGATCTTTGCCTGGCATACAAGGCTTCCCTGGACCCTGTTTTGATGAATCTTTGGCACATCTACAAAACAAATAGCATCCACATTTCTAGATTAAAACACCTAAATTTTGCTTGCAACATAAATAGGTCATGTTGGAGAGACAGATATGTTTCATAGAGAATTTCTATTATCTGTAACAGACTCCCTATTCTAAAGAAGTAGAGTTCCTTCCTAGCCCTATTTAAGTAGAACTTGGACCAATGGATGGGTAATTGGAAATTCACTCCTTGTCTGTCTACTATGTTTCTGATGGACAGAGGCAATTAGTAAATCACCCCTATAAATCAAGCATGAATCAAATTTGTGGGTCACATTTTGGATGCATTACTAGGCTTTTAAGGGCCCTAGTGTCCATTACACTAGTATACACCTATGAACCATTTGCCTTTGATATTCTCGGACTAGTGAGGAGATTGCTGCTGGCATCCATTGATGACATCATCTTTATCTTTCTGTCTTTGCCTTGCAAACTGATAAAGTTTCTTTGTGCCATCTACTGTGTCACTTTCCAGAAGGTGGTAGAGTACATCCGATGCCTTGTTCTTCACTATACTCTCTTAGCCTCTGTTAGCCAGTCAGTATTCCTTCTTAGACTAGTCAGTCTTTTCAACCTACCACTTATTCCTGCAATCCTTCTTTCTTTCTTTTGATGACTTGCTGGACTTCTGCATTCCACCCCCAGCTTTCCTTACATAACTTATTTCCATACCAGTCTCAATCACATACCACTTCTATAGTCCTCACACATGCTGTTTTGAAGTGCTACCATTCTTCTTCAACTTTTCTTATATTCTCTTATTCATTAGGTGCTACGGCCCTGAATATTTCCTGAACTCTTATGCTTTCTCTTCAGTCAACTTCCTGGTCTTTAGCCTAGTATCTGTTGACCCTAGAGCCTTCCCTGTCCACTGCTTACAGCTGATTGTGGCAACCAGTGGTTTATGATGTGGGCTGACATGCTTCAAAGTAGGCCCACAAAGCCAGAATAATGAGCATGTGACAGTAGAGTCAGTCATCCTTATCTACAGACAGCCCCCATATCTAGTAATTATAGCTGTCTTTCAGATGTCCAGCTGTAATAAAAAAACAACAAAAAAATAAGGGTTACAGTGATGCATTTCATATCTGTCTCATACAAGGAATGCAGACAGATGTAGTTTTTAGCCAATTTGTTCTTAACCTTCCATTTCCAAAATGTGGAACACTACCTTTCATAATGTGGAACAGATAGGCAAAAGTGGAACGCCTATTAAAAATTTAAACTAGAATGTGCACTGCGTGGTTAATAACTGTTTCTTTATAACTACATATACTAAAAAAATGTTATCTTGTATTAAATGGAATTCATTATTTTCTATCATGGATATTTGCTAAAAATATTAACAGTGAATATGTGACAAACATACCTCTTGACCTCAAAATCAAAGATAAAGTCACCAAAAATACCAGGAGACAAAGGCCAAAAATCAGAGACAGATTTTTAATATTGCTCTTGTATAGTTACAAAACAGCTAGAATAATGGGTTTTGTATTAGCATGTATTTTCTGAAGGATATAAAGTCTGAAACTCAAAGGTCTGTCATTGTTTATTGAGACATTTTGCAAATAACAGACCAAAAATATGAGACGAAATAAAGGCCATTCTTTGAAATTAGGGAGAGCTGAGAGCTGTGGTGACTTGGATGAGGAACACTTTTTTGAATTGCAATACAGATGAGAAATATGGCTAGCCCAGTCCTAGAAAGTCATCCACAGTCTATATTTCATGGTCTGCCAGTACCAGCAAATTTGATTGCTTGCCAGCATCTAAAAAATTACTTCATGCTGCTACTGATAGAAAATATAGCTTTTCTTCACACCACAGCTATTCTTTACAATTTCCATTTTCGAATCTGTTGGCTTTCTGCTCCTTTCTCCCCACAATTTGACATGAATCAAACAGAGCATGGGTGGGATGGAGCAGAATGCCAACAAACTGAATGGTTAGATATACATCACATCCTGGATATGGCACTGTAGCTGCTTTTTTTCAGCAATGGTACCAAGGGACATTTCTTTACTTTGGAATGATAAATAATGAAATAGTTCAAAAGGACCCTTAGCATCAGTGTGGTCTAGATGCTGTCCAGTGAGCCTACTAGTAAGGTCAGCCATGTCTCTAACAAACAAACTATAAGGCACTTTAAAGCTCACACCTGTTGGTTATCAGGAACTCAGTTACAGAGTATAGACTGATATAGAAACTATTATAGAAATGGGTTATATCCATTTAATTCAGAAGTGCTATGAAGAATACAAATCACACATGAGGTATATTGTATTGATGGTCATTGCTTGTACCACTGGTTGCCTATTTCTGCAAAAGTGTGGAAAAAAAAAGCAGCTAAGAATCCAAAGACCCACTGACACCCCCTGCATTTCTTATTTAATATAATCTACTGTAAGGGTGCAATACTTTTTGGTAGGTTGAGTACATTTACAGGAATAGTATTTCACTTCAGTGTTAGTCACTCAACCAACAGATATGGGAATACATTGCTTCAAAGATAAACACTTTGGCTTATGGCTTGACGCTAGCTATATGAATAATGGTTCTAAGTAACTCCAGGCTTAAATAATCATTCTTGGAGGTTTTGTGGGGAAATCAAGCCTCTCCTACTACCTTCTTTTAATTTTAAGCTGTAAGACTACATGTCACCAAATAAACTTGATTCAAAAATGCCACAGTTGTTAGACAATTATTGTGTATGCTCATAGTTAACAACAGATGACTGCTTTCCTCTGCTGACAGAGACACTCTGCCCATGTTTCCATCAAGGAAGAACATTACATCAAACTGGAAATCCAAAGCTTCTCCACCTTTTAAGCAATTCATGAATATGGTGTCAGCCGTATTGTAATTGGAAATTAACACTATTAAGGGAAGAACTGAAAGAACTACATCCTTATATATAGCATGGCAAAAAGTAACTGAAATACTGGAGAGTAATAACTGTAGCAAATTATAATCAGGAAACAATTGTATAGAAAGTCAATTATATGCCAACAATAGACACCCTTGTAAATACTTTATTTTGGTTTTAATGTTTGATATCATTTTGGAGGTTTTTGCCAACCTAAATAAATAACCTGTATACATGTTTTCTTGTTTTTGGAAATGAATAAAAAGATTTACAAAAAAAAAATGATGGCTCCTCTGTCCTCTGTGGAAACCTCAGAAATGGCTCATCTCTTCAAATCAACAAGCTAGGCATTTCTGTGGATGATTTCCAACTCACTATGCAGTAACACATATAAGAAAGTCAACAATGGCAGATGTTGCCAATCATTCTACATGTCCCAAATCAGTAACAACTAACACCTCTTTAACACTAAAAGACGTAAAGCACCAGATTACTTCTCTGCTGGATTACAATTCTCTTAATTGTAAAATTGATGAGTGGGAGATCTGCAGTAAATGGAACAATGTCAGGATCCCATGGCTTTAAAAGGGCATAGAGCAGAAATATGTGTTTTACTTCCTACATAGGTGGCTACAAAAACATCAAACCTTGCTGTTTTTGGCATTTACCCATGTAAAAAATATGTGTTCTGCTTCCTATGTGGGTGGATACTAAAAACACTAGTGTTTCATGTGAATTTTAATCCAAGTATGGAATGAGTACATTGCCTCTTAAACCTCTCTCTCCAACAGAAGTTGACCTGTGCCCAATGGTAGCAAAATTTCTTATGTCCAAAATGAGAAAGTCATTACAGCAGTGTGGGTAAAATGGGCATTGTGTTTTGTGCTATTCTTCATTTAGTTATGGCTGATTGATCAATAATATGCTATTGTGATTACTACATTTCCCATTTTCGCACGCCATTTCATAAATTACTCTTTATGTTTAGCATGGCTTCTTGGTGATGGTGTTCTTATTTCTCCATTTGGATTTTGACTGATACTTGATGAAAGCTTTTTGCTACTTAGACAAACTTGTGACTGGTGTGTTTGACACCCCATTTGACTTGGATGACACTGATACGGCTGTATATAACTTGTCTGTAGTTTATGTAGATTGTATGTTCTCATCTTTAGGATTTCTATTTTGTTAAACTAGTAGCATAATTCTGTGTGTTTGTGGGTTGTTTTGCTTTTACTCTTTTAAACTTAGTGTACTTTCCTAGAGGTAAAAATGTGCAAGGGTCACATTGTAAGACTCGTATTATTATTGTCATGAAAATGAATGTTATTACTCTCAGATGTGTCTTTACAAAAGCTTTTCTCCATTATGGAGTGAAATGAAAGTTACAAGTGTTAATGTAATTGACATTAAGTTTCCAGTTAAGAAAGTGAGATTGTTCACATGACTTTTGTAGAAATCTTCTTATATAGACTTTCTGCAGGAGACTCATATGTCTAATACAGTGCACCTCAGGCTTTATAGATTGGATTACATTTGATAGCTTCCCCTTCTCATGCCATGGGAAAAAGGTGAGGTATAACAATACTTACTAAGAAAGTATCTCCCCTTTTATTCATCTTAGACTGTCTTGCCACAGTGGAAGTAGTGGTGGTAGGGGGTCATTTTCAAATACTCTCAGTACATCCTTACCACAGACTCAGTTTACATACACCTAGGTATAGGGTTTGGGGAAGCATGCTATCTCTTTCAATTTTTTTCAGGATAAAGCTAAAAGTTCTGTAATACTAATGGGTGAATCTTAACATCATGTCTGATGCTAAAGACTCCAGTGCCTGTAAGCCTCATGGAATAACATTTCTGTCCATATTCATCAAGTCATGGATGCAGATGAAAACAGTTGCCAAACCTTGAGATGCGTGGTCCTTCAGGTCTAAGACTGTTTACTCATTATTCTCTTAAATATGGAATATTTAGTAAGTACATATTTCTGGCGAGACAGTTGTTGGATGTGACTGTCCATTTATCCATCTCCCCCAACTCAGATCATTATACCTTAACATTCCAGCTTCATCATCTCAAATCCTTCCCAGTTAAAACTTGAAGACTCCCTCTGTATTATATTTGTTATCCAAACAGTTTATCTTTAAAATGTTGCAACACATTTGTGCGACTGTTTATTTACCTGACTTGAGATGTCGTAAACAAGAACGGCGAATGTAGAAAAGTGCGAACATGCTCAGTAAAGAAAGTCGACACTCAGCAAATGTTGACTTTGAGTGAACCGACTTGCACTTCGGACTTCTCCTAAGAATGTTTTGCAGGGGGCAAGCCCCCCTGCACCCCCCATACTCCCTGATACTTATATATACAAACTCCGAGATCATACTACAGTGAGGGAAAGGGTGCATTTCCTGATCCCCATTATAGTGCGATCTCCACTCAAAATGCCGAATTCACAATAGCAAATGCACACTAGCATTCGCTGTTGTGAATTCAGCATCTTTTTTTTGCTCATACAAATCTTTGAAAACATACTTTTGCATATATGAGTGTCAAACAATGCAGCCACAACACTTTAAAGGCACAACCTATCCAAACATCTAGGATGTCTTTTCCTTCCTGATGAAAAAGTTTACCTTTGTCTCTGACTCTATCCCAATTCACTGGGATGTATATATATGCTTCTTAGACTCAAGGTTTTTATGTTAGACTAATGGATTTCATGGATCATGGAGTTGGGACCTTGCAGAGTTGCAAGATCAGTATACCAAGCTCTCCTAATGTGGAGAGATTCATGCTGATCTAAAGATTGGGAGCTTAAAAATAAAATGCAGTTTATAATTAACATTACAACTGAAATAGTTTAGATCAGTTACATCTCCAATATAATGATGTTTCTTCTCAAGTTTCTAGTAATTTGGCTCACAAGTATATACTGCAGGCCCAGCATTTCACTGTTTACTAATAAGTTGTCCAGAAGACTGGAGTAACACTCTCAATTTACTGGAATCATTAGAGATATTTGGAGTGTACTTTCACCAGTTCTATCAACCTGAATCATATAACCTTCTCCAGATAGTACATATCAGCTAGGTCTTTCTAAATTAATTATTCCTACTGACGAGATCAGATAAAGTCTTGATACCCACTTTGCCAAGAAGAAGCTTATGCTCATATTAAAATCTAATATGGCACCCAGAGCAGATGATGTTCCTTCACAGTTATTCAGCCCCCTCCCCTCCATTGGCTGTCCTCTGGAAAAACTCTAATTATATAATATCTCAAGGAGTTCTTTCCTTTTTTGGAAACAAACCCTTCTGATACTTATCTCTGCGCCAGCTAGATCTCTCCACACTGCAGACATTTATCATCCCATTTCCCACTTGCATATATTGATGGTCATCTGGCCCACACTTTTCTCCCTACACATTCCTTTCTTTGTTCTCACTGGCCAGGTGGAGTTTGTTAAGGGACAAACTTCTTGGTTAAGTATTTTCAAAACAGAACAGTGTATATAAATGGCTCAAAAAAGTCAATACCTTTGCATTGCCCTTCTTTGCATCAAATGGCCATACCTATTTCAGATCTTAGTCTCTTTCAACAATGTATGTCCTTTGATTAAATCTTTTCAAAATATACTTAAGGTCTACAGCTGCTGTTAGGTTAGATCAAACATTTCATCTTCATGTTAACTGTTGTTGCTTACCATTGAAGCAAGGGCACAGGACTATAGGTCACCTCTGGAATCATCCTTATCTGATGGCCCTCCAAGACCTTCAGAAAGTGAAGTAGCATGTTTTGTTGATGACTTTCTGCTGCTCCTCCTAAAATCATTTACTAACATTCCATTGCACTGGGATATTATCCAAGGCCCGTACTCCCCATCTTTCCAGGTAAATGATTAGTTGCCTAAATTTTTTCCCATAGCTAGTCATTTCATTCCTCTGGCCCCTTTTTCTACCTTATACAGTTTCCAATGAGACTCTGCTTTCATTAAAAGTTTGGTTATAGCATCTGATCCTTCTCTTACAAAAGATCTTAAGAAGGAAATCATTCTGTTGCTTTTAGTTGTAGAAATAAAAGGAGAAAAAGTAAATTTTCCTCAGAACTAAGGTTACCCTTAATTAAGATGGTGTTATATACCACAAACTCCTTTCCATTATTCAGTTTATTCCACTATGCTGTCCTGTATGAATGACTATTTTAGAAATGAAATAAATTCTATCCTCGTTTAAGCACCATTACAAAATTCAAATTAGCACAAATTTAGTATGTCTCCAAAACCAGAATGGGGCTGTGAGTTCCCAGCCTGTTGGACTGTTTATATATGTCTGTTTTAAGCTAACATGAAACAACAGATGAGTCCTTCTGCCTCATCAGGCTTCATCAATATCCATTGTTTTAAGGTCTAATAGTTTCAAACCTCCTCTCTTTTCACCACATCATACTATTTTAAGAGCCATGACATTGGAACCTATTAAAACATAGATTGATCAATGCACCACAATTCATGAACAATATCTTTCTAGTTATTTTTTTCAAGTCTGTAAAACTAGCAGACTCCTGATTTTATCTATTTTTATATTAGATGTTTCTCACGTGTGTACAATTGATCTGAAGTAAGTCCCTCAAGTGGTCTGATTTAAGATTAGTCTGATTCTATTTTCATTTGTTTTTCTTGACCCACCCATATAGCCTTTGGAGACACCCAAGCCTCTTTTACACTGAACAGTATGCACTTTTTTATTACCAACTACAGTAGCTCTAAATTCCTGTTCCTGCAATATGTTGCTAATGTAGCTAGAGGATCAGTAGATTTGTTTCATAGATTCAGAGTTCTAATTTTTATTATTCAATTTCTCCACAACCTTGGCCAATAAATGCTCAGGTATTTAGCTTATTCACAGTCCTAAGAGTGTTTCCTTCTTAGATATGGTATTAAAGATCACTTGTCATATCAGTGCAGCCCCAAAATGATAAATATTCTCATAGAAATACATTGATAAACTCTTTTATACTCCTGAATCTCTGTCAGTAATCTTTCATTTTCCTATGCATATTGGAGATATTTAAACAGTGGGGCATCTAGATCATGGATGCAAAATTCTAAGGTGTCCTAAACTATTAATATTTTAGAAGCCCCCTTATACACTTGCCAACAGATCTTAAAATCATTTTTATTCTAGTTAAGCACCTAATTATATTTGGATTTATATCTCTGAATTTATAAACGTTATCTGGATGTATTCTTTCTACAGTAAGTCTACCAATTAAAATGGCTAGTACTTGCAGGTAGAAACCACTTCAGGCTGCAGACTCTTTGTATTGTTGGCACATAGTAGACAAAATGTATTATGCGGAACTGCAGTATCTTGGATCAGAGGCAATTTTATGGTAGAATCTCTAATGTGGGCACCCCGTACTGATCACCTGGATCATTGAGGCTACCCCAGCCACCTAACTCTGAAAATCAGTACAAAGGAGCTTATTATTTCATGATGCTAATGAAGATATGAAAATACTAAGCAATGGACCTCCTTCCAATAACCCTAGTAATTGCAATATACAGTTTGGAAATTTATATCTCTTACACTTCTACAAAGCCTACTTTCTGGAATATGTTCTTCTAGTATCATTATAACTGATATTGTTATACTTGCTATAGGATTTCATTTGTTATTGTACTTGTTGTTCTGCTACATGAACTTCAGCAGCTAGTTATCTGACTGCACGCTGCTTGTAGCTAGTTATCTGACTGCACGCTGCTCGTAGCTAGTTATCTGACTGCACGCTGCTTGTAGCTAGTTATCTGACTGCACACTGCTTGTAGCTAGTTATCTGACTGCACATTGCTCGTAGCTAGTTATCTGACTGCGCACTACTCGTAGCTAGTTATCTGACTGCACGCTGCTCGTAGCTAGTTATCTGACTGCACACTGCTCGTACTTGAATTTATCTGGGTATCACTATGTCTGTAACTCATATGCTGCTCAGATCAGAGTTTAGTCCATTTTGCTAATTTCGGGATCATAAAGTTAACAACTTGATTACTGCAGTGTTGCTTTTTAATTTGTAATGGACTATAATAATTTCAATGAAAATTCATTGTAAATCGTATTTTATATTTACTTATATTTGTAATTGTTTAACATGAGTACTCTCCATTCATGTTGATTTAATTTCATAAATGTGTTTAACTTGCAAACAAAATTAAATAAACGATATAAAATAATATTACACACTTTATAGTGCCTATCTCTAATAAACAACACCCCTCCTATTTAGTAATAGCCTCCCAAGGAAAATAACTGTTAGAAGCAGCCATTCCTGTGGCCACATCTCTTAACTGTACCCACTTACTTACTGCAAAGTGTTCAAACTGCAAATGATACAAGTATTTACAGTAAAATGCATATTTAAACAGAATATAAAGTTCAAAATGATTAGTGTTTACATCCATCCATAAAAGAATCTTTACTGCCTAAAGGTCTTGCTCTTGTAAATAATGGGAAACAGGTTTCCATTTCTTTGGTATATCAGTAATGACTGAATTGAAAATCCTCTAGGATGAATGTTCCTTTTCTTTTTCCTCCCTCTTTACCTCCAAGGAAACTTGCTGATGGCTCTATTACCTGTATTCAGTCAGTCAGTTTATTCCACTGGGGGTGGGGGAGTTGGGCATCCCAAGGCTAAGGTAGGGACATGTGATCCATTTGTACTTGTCTGGGAAATCTTATTAAATCATCCATTCTCCCACTGATGAAAGTCGGGTGATAGGAAGCAGGTCAGTTTGCTGTCCCCTTTAGTCTGACATATCCCCAGGATGCTTGCAAACTCTCCATAGCTGCCTGGTTGTGTGGGAGGTATGTATGGTCACACAAACATACACACAACTTCTATTCCTTGACTCAGCAGGAAGTGCCTGTGTTGTACAGCATGAGCAAACACAGCTGCTACAACTAGTCAATATACCCGAAAACTGCTAGGTACACTAGTGCCTTTGGCCTAGCATCCTCCTTCTGTGTGAGGATGACTGAGGTGGCATCACCCACTCACCCTATCTGCACCCACACTGTCCTTCAGACATCTGTGTCATTTATCAAACATGGGTCCTCTGGGCTGTAGTCAGGGTTTCATCCCTCAAGATGAATTTTTTTAATCACTCATAACATTACTCGGCTTACCTCAGCCCCTGCAAAGACAAACTTACCACTAGGCAAATGTAGTCTTCTAGCTTGCACAACAATAAATAAACCCATTAATGATATAACTGCAATAGTCCAATCACCATCCCTTAGCAATCATGACTCCTTACTTGTATCATTTACGTTGTTGTTGTTGTTGTTGTTGTGTCTTTCGGCTTATCCCGGTTAGGGGTCGCCACAGCGGAACGCCGGTCCGCTAATGTTTGGTAGTGGATTTTTATGTGCTGAGTTACCAGCCCTGACACACAACCTTCAACGAAGGCATGCCCATTCATGCATGCCTCCACACAGAAGACGCTCTGGCTGAGAATCGAACGGGACAATGTCTTGCTGTGAGGCGACAACGCTACCGCAGCACCACTACCGCGGGACTCTTACTTGTATCATTTATAAACATATAAAAATAATAATAACTACTCCAAAAATTATCCTGGCATACTTTTTTTATTCTAAATTCCCTATCTTATTCAATTTGATACTTGAACTTTTATTCTTGAATGGATCAAAACACTTTAAAATTGATAACTATACTGCGCTCCTGAGCTTCATAAATGTATTTTGTTCCATACAGAAAAAGAGTTAAAGGCAACTCCAAGAAGAAGATATGCAAAATAAATAAAATCTTGGCATTTTTTTTTCAAGACTGCCCAAGTTCCTGTGCATTTATTACTCTGCAAGAAAATACAGTAATGACCCATAAGAATTCTGGGGGAATAGAAAGTCTGTCATTGACAGGCCATTATAATCTATGCTAATGATTGCCAAGTACATAATACAACATCAGTTTATTTTTTTATAATGTTTTATTCCTAATTATTCAGCTGTCCCACAACCCTCATGCTGAATGAATCTCCATCATGTGAGCAACATTCCATTTACCCTTTCTTCTTCCATATATTGTCAGTCAGATACGTGCAAACTGATGTTAAATAAACTGAGCAAAAATATACCTCCCTTTGCAGATGGCTTATTCTTTCAATTTTACAAGACCTGTAGAATACAAAAAAGTAGGACTAGATTATATTTCCAGTCTGTCTCATACCTTAGGCTCATTTTCATGATAATGGACATATATAATTCCTGTTACTAAATGAGGATGCTGCCTTAATATTAAAAATTACTGGCTCATCTAATTTCTTTGCTCATTATTGAAAGTATTGGAATCTTTCATCTTCAAAGAATGGAGAGAAAGTACAATTGTGTAAGTTGAACTTACCATAATGGTAGATGCCCATAGATGTTCATATGATCACTGCTGCAGTAACCATAGCCATATGGGTTATATCCTGGCAAGGATATAACAGCAGGCCAGTTTTCATAGTTTCGTGGCACCTTCTGTGCTCCCAAACTGTCAGGTATTTCAAAGTGAGCTGAACTGGGTACAAAGCCTTTAGAGCTTTTCTGCCAGCAGATAGCAGGAGGCTGAACCCTGAAAGGACAATGCTAGGAACAACAAAAGATAAATATCTACACCCAGGCATAAAAACCCCCCAAAATAACAAGGGGGATGGAGGGAGGGTGCAGCTACTGCAGCAATGAACATTCAAACATCTACTGTTAAGGTAAGTGCAAGTTATACAACTGTAATATGTTCATCATAGTGATCACAGCTGCAGTAGCCTTAGCTATATACGTAGATTACCTTGGTTAATTACATTTGGGAGGTGGAAGGAGAAAAGTCCAGGGACTCCTGGAGAATGGTCCTAGCAAATCTTGATCATGTTTTAGTGCTTTGTAAAAGTATGTACAGAGGACCAAGTAGCATCTTCTACAATACTACTAGAATCCAACAATTTCCAGAAGAACATCATTGAACCCAAGGCCTTGGCAGAGTGGTCTTTGACTGTCTGGAATAGTTTTGTTACAATGAGTATAACAAAAGGTAATAGTTTTAGACAAATATTTGAAAATAGTTTGTTTTGACATAGGTTTTCCCTTCTTCTTACCTTCACAAGAAATGAACCACTCTGAAGATCTGAATGATTTAGTTCTGTCAAGACAGTACCTGAGTTGTCTGTGGACATCCCAGGTATGGCGTATCCTTTCTTCGTCATTTTAGGTTCAGGAAAGAAAATAGTGGGATGGATAGTTTGGTTTAAAGTAAACTTGAATACCACTCTGGGCATAATAGAAGGATTAGTTCTAAAATAAACCCTGTCCTTATGGAAAATGAGGTAGTGTTGACTCACCATAAGAGCTTGCAACTCTGATATCCTTCTTGCAGAGATAAGAACAGTTAGCAAAACTTTTCCATGTTAAGAACCTCAAATCAGCCAGATTAGCTTGTTTAAAAGGAGCAAGTGTTAGCTTGTCTAACACAAAATTAAGATCCCAAAGAGGGACCGCTGTTTTTCTTATATGCATCTTATCCAAAACCCCTTTCAATAATATTTTGACATGAGGCTGCATTGAAAGAGGAGGGCCCTTGTGCAGACATGCTGAAATGGGCAATAAATAAACCTTGATAGAGGAATAAGAAAGGCCATAGGATAGTATCTCACACAGATATTGTAAAACCAGAGAATAAGTAGCTCAGAATGTGTGATTGTTATGCTGTTGGCATCAACTAGAAAACCTTTTCCATTTGCTTATATATGATTTTCTAGTAGGAGGCTTTCTTGCCTCCATTAGATCCTGCTGCATGTCCTCAGGAAACAGCTGACTAAAAGCTATATCAAACACCCCTGTTCTTGTGTGAGTAGATCCAGTTTGTGAGGAAGCTTGTGATAATTGTCCCTGTCCATTTCCAAACGTAAGAAAAACCATGGTTGTCTGGGCCAGAAGGGAATCACCACAATGATCTTGGGTTATTTCTTCTGAACATTCAGAAGTACACTGGATATTAGTGGAAATGGTGGGAAAACATACTGGAACATTCCTGTCCAAATAAAAGTCTTCTACTCCTTCTTGCATGGAGTTCTGGAACAGAATATTACCACTTGATTGTTCAGAGATGAGGCAGAAAGGTCTATCTGACAAACTCCCCATAGATGGATCAAATCTTGTAATACTTCTTGATCTAGTTTCTATTTATGAGGGTCTGCTTTGGTCCTGCTCAACTTGTCTATCGCACAGTTTTGCTCTGGCTGAATGAAGGATGCCTGTAGTGTGAGACTGTATTGTGAAGCTGTATCCCAAGATTACATGGCTAGTCTGCAAAAGGGGTATGACTTGGTTACCCCTTGCTTGTTGATGTACAACATGAATGTGGTATCATCTGTAACTACTTGAAGAGCTCCTGGTAACCAAAGATGGTTCATAGAGTTGAGTGCCCTTATCAGGGCAAACATCTCCATGATATTTGTGTGCTTGCTTCTGTTCTTGGTGTCACAAACCTCCACACTTGTATCTCTCCTGAAACTGCTCCACAAGCAAAGTATGAAGCATCAGTGGTGTCTGAGTGCATTTGATTAGGGAGGGAGAAGGGGAGACCTGGATTTAAGGATATCTTTTGTCTCTACCAAAAGATTTCTCTTCTGACAATTGCCAGCACTGGGATTTGGAAAGATAAATGTAGTTAATGCTGGGACCAAAAATATTTCAGATATCACTGTATCTTTTTCATGTGGAGTCTTTCCAAGGGTAGCATGAAAAGAAATCATAGATATCACGAGACCCAAAATCCTGAGGTATTCCCTCACAGTGACAAAAGTCTGAGTAGAAAACCTTGGCAAGAGATATAAATAGAGATTTTTTTTTTTCCTATGGAAGAAAAGCTCTTTAAGCTGAGGTGTTTAGTTGACATCCCAGGAGCACAATCCTGTGTGCAAGAGTCAAGAAAGACTTTTGAATATTTTCTTGGAACCTCAGCTTGTGTAAGAGATCTATCACCCAAGAAAGAGATTCCTGACACTTTGAAAACACTCTGCAAAGATAAGCAAGTTGTCTAAATATGGAAAAATATGGATACCCTGTAGCCTGCAATGAGTCATAACTGGAGCTAGACATTTTGTGAACACTCTATGTGCAGTGCATAGTCCAAAGGGTAACGCAGAGAACTAATAATGTGATCCAGGCACATAAACCCTTAAGAAACATCTGAAGTCTGGATGAATAGGGAGGTGAAGATAAGCATCTTTTAAGTCTAGTATTACCAGGAATCTTGAAAGAGGAAGAAGAGGTAACAGATTGTGAAGTGAAATCATTTTGAATTTGGGCACTATCACAAACAGGTTTAGGAAAGAAAGATCCAGAACTGGTCTCCAAGCATTTTCTTTCTTTGGCCCTAGTGACATCCTTGAATAAAAACCCTTCCCCACCTGGGAAGGAGGAACTGGTTCTATCCCTCCTTAGAACAGAATGTGATGAAGAACAGGTGAAAACAATAGAGTCTGATCTGGAGGATGAGGCGTGACCTCCTGGAAAGTAGAAATTTCCTCCCACTACCATCTGTAACCTTGATGAATGATCTTCAGAACCCATTTCTCTGAAATAATCAGTTGCCAAAGAGAAAAATGAAGGTTCAGACTTTCTGGAAGAAAAAAAGGGGCCAGGGTGGAAGGGGGTCACATGGTCTCCTGAAAAGTCATTCAGACTTGTTGGACTGTCCTTGATTTTGGGAGGTACAACAACATTGCCATTTATTTTTAAACATCTATTTACCTGAATTTTGTTGAGACTGTTTATTCTGTTTTTTTTTTTTTCTACTAAAACTAGATGAGGAGATAGAAACTCCCTTGGACAATTTATGAAAGGAGAGCTGAAATCGTAGAGATTCCTTGGATCAACTTGCCCCTTTCATCACTTTTCCCATCCTTATCAGAAAGACAGAGCAGGAAGAATGGTTGTGGTTTCTAGAAAATCCTTCCATAACAGCTCGTAGTACTTTCTGACGGACTGAGAAACGTTGGTATTCTCTCGCCGAAAACACTGGCACATTCTAGCAATAGTCTTTGACAAAGAGAGCCTCCACAGGAAGAGTCAGAAACTAAGCTCTCCTCTGAGTCTGAATCAGAAATCTGAGGGAAAAAATGTATCCATCCCTACATCTTCCTATTCAGATTCAGAATCATAAATCTCTTCAGGAAAACAGGAATCCCTCTTTCTTTTACCAGAAACTAGTTTACAAGAATAATCAATGGCCTGAATTAAATCCTGAGTCAGACCCAGTAAACTTCTGATATCCAAAGAAATTTGAGGAGGAGTAGATACATGCTTGGTTTTCTGTTACTTTTTGGCAGGAAAAATGGGGCCAACCATGTTACTAATGGTAGCAGCTGCTTCCCCAAGAGTGAGTACAGCATTCTGACACAACAGGGAAACCTTCCCTGTTCCCTCTCCCAGGACCAACAAGAGTAGCTTTACTTTGCCCACTCAGGGGATCCCAACAGCCACAGAGGGCATGACTCATCCCCGGTCCATAGTGGTTGTAGGTGCTACACCAGAGGGATCTGGGGTAAAAGATGAGTGGTCTGAGGAACAATAAATGGCCACAGCAGGGTCTGCAGCTGAGGTAAATTGTTAGCCCACTGTGTTGGCAAAGGTATTTGATTAACTTTTTCTTTTTGTGGCTGGAAAATGTACCAAACGTGGGACCAGTAGTCTGATCCATGGTCAAGCTAAAAATGCTGACTCTTTCCAGGGGGAGCCAAGCAACAAATGCCGGTCTACAAAAGTTATTTTTTAACAAAAAAAACAGTAAAGAGCACTTTTAAACATCAAGCCAGCTCCAAAAATAAAAATAAACACAATTTCTCTACAGAAAAAATATTTTCAGTTAATTTGCATTACTTTTAAACTGAGAGAAAGAAAAAGTGCTCTGATTAATAGTACATTACAGTCTCAATACTGTCCATTAAAACACAACACTCCTAGTTTTAAAATAACTTTCTTAAAAGGAACGTAATAAAACATCAACAAAATGAAGAAAAGTTTTTTTTTTTTACCCAGAGATAACTTGTCTACTAAATAAAGTAAAGCACAAACCGACTGTCAAACCTCAAAAGCCTCACAGGAGCATACTCTTCAGCTGCAATAAAGCTCTGAAGGGCTTCATAATCAGACTTATCTTTTATTCATCACAGATTAAGCTGTCAAAAAATGTGGGCACATGGAAGGTGCCCTGAAGCTTTAGAATCTGACTGGATGTTACATCCTTGGCAGGATATAGCCCATGTAACTATGACTACTGCAGCAATGATCAATATGATGAACATCATTTATGTAAAAATATCATTTCAGTTTAGATCACTGTAGTTCCAGGAAAGGTTCTAGTACAACCTACTATAGCTGTGCTTACAATCAGTACAAAATATATACACATGAAAAAAAGAATGCACACGCACACAGATAATCCCTATTGGAATACCTGCCTCTCTTTTCTTTTATCTTGACAAGCCATTGACAGTATTTCTTTTTCAGTTGAAATCAGCAGGCAGAGTTAAGACAAAAAATAAATAAAGAAAGAAAATTTCAAGCATTCCTATAACCATTTACTTATTAGGGTTCTTTGCCCCCTTTTTGAATTTCCTCTAAGTTCTCTCACACTTGGCCTAAAAATGTACAAGCCAGACTGTACACAGATAGTATACCAAGTAAAACATACTAGACAACAGAAGTTTGTTCTGCAATGATTTGCTTTCTGTTAAAATTGGCTAAACACCAAAAGAAAAAGGGTCTATATTATAAGATCGACAGTTGAAAATATCGAACAACATATGGTCAACACCATATGGTCAATGTCTTCAAACGTTGACCTTATAAAAGACAAAAAAGAAAAAAGTACCCTAATGGGTTTAAGCAGGGGGGCATGCCCCACTGCACCCCTACACCCCCTGCTACTTAAATATACCAACTCAGAGACCACACTTCATTTCAGTAAACAGAAATCTCTCCTTACGGAGATTTCCATTTACACGCTTGAGATTCTGAGCGTTCGATATCCTCGTGTCGACAATGTCAGATTCAACATTGTCAGCAATCAAGAATATAATACAGACCCAAGAAAAATTAGAAGTTATGTACCTACCATAACGTTCCATGTTAGTTGTCTTCTTCTCGCCTTCTTTCTTGCTGGATGGGTTCGGAGCCGATCCTCGGCTCCAACTCGGCCACTCTAAAAGCTCGAGAGCTAGTTTCACCGGCTCGAGGCTCCCCTATATCCCACAATGCTAAGCGGTAACTCCTCAGATCTCATTTGAAAGCTAAGGCCAGCAATAAAATTCCATAAGGAACCAAGAAAACTCCTCTAGGTCTGTCCTGGCTAGGGGGAAGGAGGGTGGGAGCCAAGAAAGAAGGCGAGAAGAAGACAACTAACATGGAACGTTATGGTAGGTACATAACTTCTAAATGTTAAGTTGTCAATCTCGCCTTCATTCTTGCTGGATGGGACCGCGTCCCTAGCACCTTGTCCCGGGTGGCCTATCGGAACAGACTCTTAAGTACAGTGGAACCAAAGTTGGCTCGGTCTCTAGAGGCCAAGTCCAACTTATAATGAGAAATGAAGGTATGGGGAGAAGCCCAAGTAGCTGCAGAACAAATCGAATCAATAGGCAGCCTATCTTGGAAAGCTATAGAAGTGGCTAAAGCTCTAGTTGAATGAGCCCTAGGTTTGGATGGCAACCGTTGATGTCTTATCTCATATACTAGGGTAATCAATGAAGTAAGCCATCTAGAGAGAGAGACTTTAGAAACAGGAAGGCCCATTCTACCTTCTGCATAAGAAACAAACAGTTGGTCAGATTTCCTGAATTGTTTGGTCCTGTCTAAATAGTACCTAAGTTGGCGATGAATATCTAAACAGTGTAACTTTTGTTCTGCCCTATTAGAATAATTTGGGAAGAAAACAGGAAGCTCAATGGTTTGATTCAAATTTGCCAATGAAGCTACTTTGGGCAAAAAAGACGGGTTAGTACACAAGGACACCCTGTCTTTATGAAATACCAGATAAGGAGGTCGACTACACAGAGCATGGAGTTCGGAGACTCTTCTAGCTGAAGTGATAGCTACTAAAAAGAGTGTCTTCCAAGAAAGTAACTTTATAGAACATGAAGCCACAGGTTCAAAAGGGGGAAGAATTAAGGATGTCAGAACCAAGTTGAGATCCCATTGAGGAGGAGGATCTCTGATGGGTGGTTTGAGGAGAAAAACTCCCTTTAAAAAAGCCTTGCAGAGTTTGTGAGACATAATGGAGAACTCTGAGACTCCAACATGAAAGTTTGATATTGCTGCCAATTGAACTCTAATGGTAGATGGGGACGAACCTGAGTGGAAAAGTTTGTCTAGAAAGTCTAGAACTGTTTGAATAGAAGCAGTGAAAGGATCTATATTCTTTGACTGTGCCCAATAGGAAAAACGTTTCCACTTGCTAAGATAAATCTTCCGAGTGGAAGATTTATGAGAAGCTATCAAGATATCTCTAACTGAGTGAGATATCAAAGGAAGCCTGGCTAAGGTCGGAATAGGAGGAACCACGCTGTGAGGTTCAGAGAGGGAAGGGAGTGGTGCAACTGACCCGACTGATGGGTCAAGAGGTCTGGAACTGGGTCCAGATGCCAAGGTTGTTCCAACAGATAACGGTGGAGAAAAGGGAACCAAACCTGTCGAGGCCAGTAAGGGGCAATGAGGATCATGGAAGCTTCCTGAGCGATGGCTTTCTGTATCAGCTGGGATATCAGTGGGAAGGGAGGAAAGGCATACAGAAGTTCCCGGGCCAAACGTGTACTAGAGCCGCCTCTGATGGGGTGGCCTGTTTGGGGAAAGAGGGTGAAAAATCGTCGCACTTGCTGTTTTGGGGAGTAGCGAAAAGGTCGCAGCAAGGCCTGCCCCACTTTCGAAAAACTTTCTCCAACACTGAATTGTTCAGAGACCACTCGTGAGGCATGAGAATAGCTCTGCTCAATTTGTCTGCAATCACATTGGACTTCCCGGGGATGTGCGTTGCTAACAGAAATCACTGAGAAGAAATCGCCCATTGCCATAGTCTGAGTGCCTCTCGACATAGGGGGTAAGATCTGGTTCCGCCTTGTTTGTTGATGTACCACACTACAGACATGTTGTCTGTTTGAATTGCTATAGTTCCCTTGGGAAGAGAGTCTTGTAGGGCTTGCAACGCTAGAAGCACTGCTCTCATCTCTAGGACGTTTATGTGCAAGTGTCACTTGAACGGTTGCCACATGCCCTGGACTGTCCTGCCCTGGAAATGCCCCCCCCACCCGATCAGGGAGGCATCCGGAGGGGGAGGGCCGAAAGGTCTCCCTAGGAGGAGCTGAGGAGATGTGATCCACCAATAGAGATGATCCTTGCACGACTGAGTTATCCGAATAGGATGGGACATTGGGAGACTTTGGTAAGACCATTGTGTGAAGAGCATCCATTGTAAAATTCTCATATGGAAGCGAGCTAATGGTAGGAGAGGGATGGCCGCTGCCATAATCCCTAAGAATTTCAGGATCAGTCTGGCTTTGACTTTGTTGCTCTGCAAGACAAGAAAGACCTGTTTGTGTATGTCTGCTATCCTCTGCTCTGTGAGTCTGGCTGACATCTTGACTGTGTCTAGATTTGCGCCTATGAAGGTAATAACACGACAAGGCGACAAGACAGACTTTTTGAAGTTTATTGATATGCCTAGTGCCTGACATGTGTGAAAAGTGTAGTCTCTGGCGAGAAGTAAAAGATGCTTGGTGGGGGCTGTAAGGAGCCAGTCGTCTAAATAAGGAAACACCTGGAATCCCTGTCGTCTCAGGTGAGAGGCTACCACTGCCATGCATTTGGTAAACACTCGGGGGGCTGTAGTGAGACCAAAGGGCAGGGCTCTGAATTGAAAATGACTAGTTCCCAGCCTGAAGCGGAGAAATCTCCTGGAGCATCGACTCATCTTGATGTGATAGTACGCATCCTGGAGATCTATCGAGCACATCCAGTTGTCCCGCCCCAAAAGGGGAAGAATGGACTGCAGAGTGACCATCCGGAACTTTGTTTTCTTGACAAACTTGTTCAAGTTGCTGAGATCCAAATGGGTCTCCAGTCCCCTGTTTTCTTTGGAACCAAAAAGAATTTGGAGTAGATCCCGGATCCTACTTGGTCTGCTGGAACTGGTTGAATGGCTCTTTTTGCGAGCAGCTTTGAAATTTCTAATGCTGCTTGCTCCCTTTGACTGGGTGGAATGTCTGGAAGGGATTTTTTGGACTGCTTTGGAATGAAAAGGAAAGGGATTCTGTAGCCTTCAGAAATGATAGACTGTACCCACTTGTCTTGAGTTAGGGATAGCCAGGCTTTTGGGTACAGTGATAACCTTCCCCTGACTGCCTCCGAAGGTGGGCAGTCGGGCAACACCTCAGGGATGCTGAAAGGGCTTGTCGGAAAAGGATTCTCGACTGCCCTGATTCTGTGGGCCCCCTCTGCCCCTGGGACAGCGTCTACCATTGTTGTTCCCCCCCTCTGCCTCTAGAGGGGAAACGACTCTGTGCGTCAGGCAAGTCTCCTTGAGATCGTTTGCGGAACCACATCTTTCCCCCCTTCTGACCTTTGGGGTAAGGTCTAGAAGGAGTAGAAAAACAGACTCCGATGGCAGAAAGAGTCTTGCCATCAGTCTCGCACCTAGTCAGGGTTTCCTTCACTTGAGGACCAAAAAGGGATGATCCGTCAAAGGGGGAATTAGTGAAGGACGCCTTAAAAGGGTCCGCAAAGTTACAAAGCCGCATCCAGGCATGCCTACGCAAGGCTACACATGTACCTGCCGCTCTACTTGCTCCATCCGCCGCATATGAAAGGAGGTGCATGGAAGAGTTGGTTATAGAATTAAGGGTAGCCAGCTGAGAGTTCATCCTATCCTGAAAACCCGCAGCTGTTGGGTCCTTCAACATTTCACTCACTTCTTTGAGTAAATCCCTCTGAAGACGAGTAAAATGACACAGGTAATTCAGTGATCTCATAGTAAAGGTCGCTGACGAGAACATCCGCTTCCGCATCCTGTCCATCGACCTAGACTCCTTGTTAGGAGGATGAACAGGCACCGAAGGATCAGCTAACTCCTTCTTGGTAGCCGCAGCCACCACCATAGCATCAACAGAGATGCCATTGGTCAGAAATTCTTTATCCTTGGGGGCCGTGATGAACTTTGATGGTCTCCTGGGGGTGGGTTCCACTGAGTCAGGAGCCGCCCAAGCCTTCTTTGCCACCACTTGCATAAGGGGGTCAAAGGGAAGGGACACCCAGGAGGTGGAAGGGCGAGAGCCAAACGCCTCAAGATACACTGATTCATCCTCTGAAGGGTTGAGGGATGGCCAATTCCCCCTCTGTTTTAAGATTTCAAGGATGTCTACAAAGGAGACATCTTCAGAGGGGGAACGAGGGGAACCTTCAGACTCCTTTAAATCAGTGTCAGAGGTGACAGACTCAGGGGAGTTAATGTGCTTCCTCTTGCACTGCCTCTTCCTAGGGGGCTCTCCTACAGGGTCAGGAGAGGCCTCGGAAGAGGAGGAGATCCCCACAGGGGAAACTTGAGGAGCTGGCTCTCTACGGTCGGGGATGAGAGAGTGAGTAGAAATCACCAGAGGCACCATAGGGGGAGGGGCAGAAAGAACCGACTGTGGAGTTGAACCTGGTTCCAACACGCTCCTCATGACCTCGAAGGCACCCCTGTCAGGCAGAGCCAGAGGTCTCCATTCCGAAAAACTGGAAACCTCCCCCGGCACCGACAGTGATGGCTCCGAGGCCGATGTCGGAGCCGAACTCACTAGCGCCGAAGCACCGAGAGGGAGAGCGGGATCAGACAAGGGTCCGATGCCACTCACCCCCTCGGAGCCGATGAGGGAAGTCCGACGCCGAGATTCTTCCAAGGAAGACATCGGAGCCGACAAGGGAACCGAAGACAAAGGTATCGGTTCCGACGCTACCACAGTCTCGGGTCCGAGCAGCTCCGAACTCAAAAGAGTCAGAGGAGGAATTTGAGTGATAGGAGTAGGTCTCGACTGTTGAGTCGGACTTTGACGCATCTGGGCTAATGCCTCGGATTTAAGAAGTCGACTCACTACTCTCTGAAGGTCATGGTCCGATAACCTGGAAGACCTAGAAGAGTGGGATCTATGGCTCCATTCAGACAGCAAGGGTGATGCTGGAGCCGAATGAACAGAGCCAATAGATGGAGATCGGGACCTTTTTCTAGATGTCGGTTCCGATAAAATAATCGGAGCCGACAAAGTAATGTCTTCCTCAGCTCCAGCCGGAGCCGAGGACACCGTAGGAGCTTGTATTCAAGATTCATCGGCTCCGGCCGGAGCCGATGTTCGAATAGCTTTAGGGCCTCCAGAAGACGGCTCAGATGCTGGAGCCGAAGGTCTGGAAGACTTAGAGGGTTTCCCCGATGACTGAGACGAGGGACCCTCAGGCTTAAGTAAGCCCCTTAAAATAAGTTTATTTTTTCGCTCCTGCAGGACTCTAGGGCTGAAGCCATGGCAAACAGCACATGAGTCCTGCAGGTGCAAAGGTCCCAGGCAGTACACACAAGAAGTGTGACCATCTGTCAGAGACATCTTCTGACAGCACGAGTCACACTTCTTAAAGCCTGAGACCTTCGATTCCTTAGACATAACTAAGTGAAAAGTGTAATCACCCAAGCACACACACACACCGATTACACTTAGGAGTAATTTAAACTAATTTAAAATAAATTATAGTAACTAGAAATAAAAAATCCCTACAAAACACAGTCACTCACTAGGAAGAGAGGGACTGGGCCTAGGGCCGGAGGGAAAAATTCTAGAGATTTGTGGAAAAAAGGGGGTGGAAAGTTAACGGGAATGGGATAGACTATATCTAAACTAACTATATATATAAAAAACTAACTTTAACAGGGGAAAAGGCTAAGAAACTAGTTCTTTACCAAAAACTAACCTGAGCCGGTAGGAACACACCTCGATCGCTCTAGCAGCAAACGAGATCTGAGGAGTTACCGCCTAGCATTGTGGGATATTGGGGAGCCTCGAGCCGGTGGAACTAGCTCTCGAGCTTTTAGAGTGGCCGAGTCAGAGCCGAGGATTGGCTCCGAACCCATCCAGCAAGAATGAAGGCGAGATTGACAACTTAACATCACTTATTTCTTGTCAGAAAGTATTGCCATGACATTTTAAGTCATGCTTGCTTAAGCTATGTCCCATCAAAACTGCACATCCTTTCTTTAAATATCACACCTGTTGGAATGTTTGGCCTCATTCAGATACACAAAGCACTTATTTATTCACAAGAAGCTTTTCTAACCATGTAGGTATGCTTGCCAAACAAAACAAAGAAATTTTATCAACAGCATTAGAGGACAAATCTCTCCTGAAGTCAGGGTAGGCAAAGAAAATAGGTCCTTATTCCATCCATAAAGTGTGGATCTCCCGTAAGAGACCTCTAATTTGCTCAGTCCACAGTACTGCAAACAGTGTAGAACTAGCCAGGTAGATTTATAGTACCATTTCCAATTTTCAGCACAACAACGGCATACTATTTATAGTCTTTAAGTTTTTATATATTCTAAGACGAAATATAGTATAGTCCTTCCAATTACAAATGTTTCCTTCTTGTTTCATAGCCATTTATCACACTTATTTTGTACTGCTCTACCAAAAGAAACAAATCAGATCACCGGCACGTCTCAAAATTTCCCTTCCATTCATTATTACAGAAGAGAGGCTGTATTAAATGACTTCCATATTACAGGATTAAAACACTGGAATAAGGTCTTGCAAGTCCTAATAACATAAATAAATCTATAACATTTGCAGCCCTTCTTAGTTAACATTACCTCACTTGATCAGTGTGTCATTCTTTTTCAGACTACCAAACCATACTTGACCTAAACCCCTAAAATGTTTATTAATTCTAAGTACCTTAATAACTCCATTTGCTTCTAACAGGGTCAATCCTGACATCTCCTACATAGCATTATGTAAATACTGTACATAATATAAATTACTTTTATTTACAACAACATTGTACTTTGTATCTTTTCTGCAAAATATTTGTTAGTTAATTCTTTGAATGTGAATGGCTGAGTTTAGCCTGTAAATAAAAACTGTCATTGTTATAGTGTTATGCCATGTTTATCTAAACTTTTAATTATTCTAAGGTTGCATTTGCAGAGGGTCTAATCCTGGATATTCATACTTACCCAGTTATCAAATTCTTGAATAAAAATATTGACTTTCTGCCAAATGTTTAACTATCCTTCCCCCCTGCTTCTCAATTGTACTTTTTATTTTACAATATCAGCTTTAATTTCCTTGCCCTTCTTACAAGGCATCTACAGTTGGCCAGTCTATCCTTTTTTGCTACCACTTATGCCGGTATTTTCCCCCACTGTCTACTGTGTACTTTTCTATTTTCTCTTGACTCAAGTCTTTCAAAGCTTATGTCTTACTAAAATAGTCATTCTTCACACAGTCTGACCAGTCACTTATCTGATTTCCTCCATAATTACTTCTTCACCCTTTTCCTGCCCTCTAACCTCTTTATTAACTTCTTATAATCATTTTCTGTATGTTATTTCTTCCTTATCATTGCACATATTGAATGCACTATACACTTATCATAGACCCACTTTACTTGCATAGATTTTTTTTAAATGTTTGGCTTAATTTCCCATATACTTTTTCAATACTCATTTTATTGTTTTATTGAAGTTTGGGTTATTAACGCCTCAGCAGTATTTATTCTACAAAGTGAAGCATTTCATGAAACATTATTAAGACACAACAATAATACCTCAGTACCACACATAACACTATTGACAATAATTATATCCTGAAAATTGCTGTAAGTAGGTTTTCTAACTACACACATAGGACACATCTCAAAATAAAATATTATTCATATTAGTTTGTCTTTCCTTACAATATTCCAATTAATGCACATGTGCATACATGCCCAGGTAAAACATGCTTAGTAACACGTAGCAGAAGAAAAGTAAAATTAGTTGCGATAGTCTCTGAAGATGAGGATATAAAAAGCATACTACTTTTCACTTTGTACACAAAAAAATGGTTTATGAGTACCCAGAGTGATTGTGAAACCTGTAATAAAATTAATTGGAAATTAGAAATATAAATATTTTAATTTTTAAATACGATTTGGAGCTGTTGCCCACAGAAAAAAACTTTACTTTATATAAAATATGAAACTGACATATTTCTGAATTATCTGGATGCAGGTTTAAGCCTGTCTTTTGCCTGGCTCAAGGCAGAAAAGGCCTTTTTGATATATCTTCAGTTTGAAGATGCAGGTCAAAACAAGTTAAAGCTTGGCTCCTGCAAGATATAAACTACAACAGTAGGCAAGTATAACAGTGCACAAATTAACTGCGGTAAAATTCTATCACCTGAGAACTTAGTAGTAGTTTTAATGCTACACTGCAAAAAGAGAAAATTCATTGAAATGTGTTCGATTCCTTTGGCAGGAATTTGAATCAGTAAAATTAATAAAGGCTGATCAGACTATGTTCTTTCTATGTCATTTATGAGGGGTAAGAGCCATCGGAAATGGTGAAGGGTGGAATGCAGGCTATAGGTGGGAAACAATGACCAAATGTAACCATTTAACAACCAAATTATAACTATGCTATATGTAGTACAGGGCTATATGACTACTACAGCATAAGGGATTCAATGTTATGAATCTAGACACAGTAAATTATCATCTGTACAGAAGCTAGTAAGGGTATCGAAGGAGGAGTCTATGAATCATGAAAGAGATCTAATTTGGCAGTGATGAAGTGAAAAAGCATAAGTGGAATTCAGATTCAGAAGAATGAGACAGCAAGTGATAGTATTAATGCTGTACAGCAACCTGACATCCCAAGTATAGGACGAAAAGTTAACCGGGAAACAAGAAAATGGCTAATGAAAATGCAATGCAGTGGTGGTGTTGGGAAGTGTAAATTCATGAAAAATACAGGGAGTGCCTCTGTTACTGGGGAGTAAGTACTGTTAAAAGTAAGTTGAGGAACTTACAACAGTAGGTTGCTTACCTAATGCATTGGGATATGCAATGGACCTATTAATGCTGAACAGTAAAATGACTAAGAAGATGTTTGTATAGAGCTCTGTGATTATACTATTACAAAGTAAAATATGGAGTATTAATAAGTTTGCCATGAAGAACAAAAGGATGAAAGCACAGTCATAGATATGCTTACCTAGCAAAAATGGGGCATCATACAGAATGGACAATAGAAGCCACAAAGTTCAGCAATTAGTGCTGTTAAAACAACTGAAGAAATAAGCACACTGACCTGGCTGAAAGATAATGTTGACAAATTTGATTTAACTAAAGAGAGAACACTCTAAGCACTGCAGGCAGCTAGAGGAGGATAGAACCACAGTAGAAGGAGTAAGAGGGAGCTAGAATTGTAAAGGAAGAAATGATTATTAAGGAACTGAAACTTATAGGAAGTATAGAATGTGGTAAGAATTTTTGTTTCAGTTAGATTAAAGAATGGCAGCAGAATAAACCTGAATGCAAGAAAGGGGATGACAAGTCCAGAAGTACACTACCATGCTGGAGCACCAGGAAAAGAATCTGTTTACCAGAATATTGGCCCATGCATTTGCAATATTACAACGCTACCTCATAAGTTAGTTACAAACTATGAGTCTATTAAGGAGGCTATCATTTATTTATTTATTATTTATTTTACATTTGTTGACCGGGCTAGACTAACTGGATACATGTCCATTTTCAGTAGAGGCCCGGGGAGATAAGCTCCACCTTAAACTAAATAAATCAGGACAGGAAAAAGTCCAAGAATATCTAAATACACTATACATTAAGATTTTCTTCAAAGAACTTAATTATACAGAGTGTGACTACTGAGTTTAACAAAGCAATACAGTACTATTTCCACGGGAAAGCGCTTGACATTCACCATAAAGTATGTTGGGTAGGAATGTACATTTTACAATGAAGTATGCAGGTTATAATAAAAAATATAACACTGAAAAATAAGAAAGCTATTAAATATATATACTTAAAGAAGTAATTACAGTCATAGTGAAAGAATAGTTGGTCTGTATATAAGGTGGAAGACGTGCTCACAGCAGAATGAATGTTGCAATGAACATACTCAGTGATAGTTCCCTGGGAGTAGGATACTAAGAAGGGAGTGAGGGAAGAATTTACTATTTCTGCAATGTGGATTTTGGAGGAGAGGTACAGAATAATGTTGTACTGGTGGGGGGTGTTAGTCAGGGTTAGTACATGGGCATAGCCATTGTGTTTTTAGTTGGATTTTTAGTTGCTTTTTTAAAGAGAGGTAATGATGAGAGAGATGTAAGTTTAATGGGAAGCTTGTTCCAAATCTTCCCCACTGAATTAGAGAAAAGAGAATTACCTGCCTTCTTGTGAGATTTCTGGATGGTAACCAGCAGTTTATTTGTTGAGCGAAGAGTAGTAATATTTATGTAGGGGGAGATGAGGCTACTTAGAATAGGAGTATTACTAGGCTGGTACATAATCTTATGGGTAATGGTGAGTTGTTGAAATTCTAGCTGGTTATGTAGTTCTAGCCATCCTAGAAGTTTGAGATTTAGACAGTGATGAGTTCTAAATGGAGACCCAGTAGCAAACCTGGCAATATTGTTATAAGAAGTGGTCAATTTATTTAGGTTGCTTTTGGAAAGATTAGTATAAATAGGGGAGGCATAGAGGAGGGTAGTGATCAGATGGATCTGGGCAATTGTAGTTCTGGCTTCTGGGGTGGGAAAAGGCTTTATCATATACAAGGATCCAAGTTTTCTGTTTACTGTTTTAATAGTAGCATTAATATATGAGTCAAAGTTGAGGTTGTGGTCAATCATTACACCTAAGTGTTTGGTAGTTGGGTCAGGAGCTATGATTGTACCATTGATTGATGTAATAGAGAAATCTATTGGGGAGGATTTAATAGTTGGAGTAAATAGTAATAGTTTGTTTTTTTTGGTATTTAGGAGCAGGCAACATTGTTGGAACCAGTTTTCAACTAGGTTAAATACTGTTTCGGTGATGGATTGGAGTTCAGATGAAGAGGAGGCTTTACAAATCAAAGTGGAGTCATCTGCATATTGTATGCAGTTAGGTAGAAGTAAATTTATAGAAAGGTCATTAATGAATATGGAGAAGAGTAGAGGTCCCCAGATAGAGCCTTGAGGGACAGCAAGGGTAATAGGGAGATGTTTGGATAGGTTATTATCCCAAAGGACAGCCTGCTGCCTATTGTGTAAGTAGGACTTGAACCATTGTAATGCCTGTGTGTCAAGGGAGAATGATTTGAGTATGTTGAGAAGTATTTGATGGTTAACCATATCAAAAGCTTTAGATAGGTCAATGAAGAGTGCAGAGGACAGCATGTTATTGTTACAATGTTTATTAATGCAGTCTGTAAAGGATAGGAGAGCAGTGGTGGTGGTACTGTGGAATGGTCTAAAACCATGTTGACAGTCAGCTAGAAGGTTATTTTGGAGAATGTGGTCTAGAAATTGTTGCTGGATACATTTTTCTATGATTTTGGCCAGTGGAAAGAGTAGGGCTATAGGCCAAAAGTTAGAGAGTTCAGTTGAGTTACCACCCTTGTGAAGTGGGATTATGTGAGAGATTTTCCAGAGAGAATGAATGGAGCCTTCAGTTATGGTTCTATTGATTAGGATAGAAATGGGATAGGCAAGAACTTTTGCTGCAGTTTGAAGGTATTCAGGTGGTAGGAGATTAGCTGAGGGAGTACAAGGTTTAAGTTTATGAAGTAGAGTATAGATGAGGGATGTAGGAATAAGTTTTAAGTGAAAGGTAGATGGTATGGTTGTTAGGGAGGATGAGAGGATAGAGTTAACAGATGGTAAGGTGTTAGCTAGAGATTGGACAGTTTCAGTAAAAAAGGTATTGAAAGCATCAGCAATCTGGTTTGGAGTGTTTAGAGAGAGACCTGATGGGGTTGGTGTTTTGGAATGGCCTGGGAGTAAAAGTCTATTTATGCCTGACCAGAAGGTTTGGGGTTGATTATGGTGCTTTTTCTGGAGTTTAAAGTAATAGTTTTTTTCATCCTGAACTATTGATTTTTTGGTGGCATTTCTTAGCTGTCTAAAGTATTGCTGATCAATTGGGTCTTTAGTGTTTCTCCATTTGGACCAGATTTTATTTCTTTGTAGGATTCATTGTCTAGTCGCTTTAGTAAGCCATGGGGCTGCTTTGCTTCTAGTTCTTATAGAGTGTGAGGGGGCATGGAATTCAAGAATTTGTAAGAATTTGGAGTTAAAATAGAATACTGCTTCATCAAGTGGGAGGTGTCTTAAAGGTGACCACTCACAGGCTTGAAGTTCTGCATGAAAGTTTGCTGGATTAATTTTTTTTGTTGCAGGTGATTTTAAAGGTAGTTTGGTTTGGGATAAAGGATTTTTGTCTAGATATATAGATAAGTGAATGGTCACTAATATCATCAGAAAGGATACCTACTTTATAAGAGAGAGGATGGCTGTTAATTAAGATCCAGTCTAAGATACTTTCTTTGCAACTGGGTTTATGGATTCTGGTGGGGGTGGTAATAGTTTGGGAGAAGCCATAGAGGTTTATATGGGTTGTGGGTTTATGAGTGGTACAGGTGTTCCAGTCTATATTAAAGTCACCGCGTACAATGGTTTCCAGTGGGAAGGATGTAGAAAGCCAGCAGAAGATACTGTCTAAGATGCTGCTGTTATTGTCTGGGGGTAGGTAGGACCATATTATGTATATAGATTTAATAGTATTGAGCTGGAGCTTGGAGATAAGAATTTCCACATTAGTATCTAGAGGTGGCTCTACTAGTAAAGAAGTGACCTGTAAATGAGATTTGTACAGTATTGCTACCCCATCACCCTTTTTTTTAGTTTGGTCTAATCTCAAGATATTATAACCAGGTGGGAGTATTTCATTGTCTTTTGTAACAGGTTTGAGCCAGGTTTCTGTTAAACATAAGATATCAAATGAGTGTGTATCTAGTAGCACGTGTAGTTGGCTTACTTTATTGTTTACGCTCCTTATATTGAGATGAGCTATGACTAGAGAATTTGGGGTTATACAGGGAGTGAAAGGAGGAGAGGGGTGTCTAAGGGTGTTGCTATTTAGTCCTAGGTTGGGATGAATGTCCCCGTGAAGGAGAAGATGTCTATAAGGACTATATAAATGCTTCAGCAGTTTACAGCAATTATGCTGTGATTTCCTATATTGTGGGAATGTAAAATGGGCTACTCTGTGGTATTTTGGTGATAGGTTGAGGTGGATGTTATGTTAGAATGGCTTTGGAAGGCTAGCTCATTTATTAGTAATGTTTGTTTTAGGGGTTGGTGAGATGTGGTGTATTGTAGGTTTTCATAAAAGGTAAGGATATAGAGTATAGAAAGAATAGATAGTAATGAAAGTAAGACAGGTAGTTTTATAAATGTGAGTCTATGAGTTAAGGGCATGGAGTAGGAGGATTATAGAATGTAGTTAGGAATTAGGAGGTAGGGAGTATATAAATATCTAAGAGGTAATTGAGAGTAATCTCAGTATGGGAGTGGGTGTGTAGCTGGTAGCTCTGTAATAAGTACTGGATAGCTATTGGATAGGAAGGAAGGGGGTGTGGCCCTGTAAGTATAAGAGTAGGACCACTGGGGGGTGGGTGGGAATTAGGGGTAGGGTAGGGGAGCGGAGTGAGCCCGCAGGGTGAACAGGGCGGGTTAGAGCAGGTAAGTGAGAGTCTACAGAGACAATCAGAGAGCAGCTGATTCCTGAGACATATTAAGTATATCCAGGTAAGTAGAGTGTGGTAAAGCATGTGAGAGTTAGAGAATGTTGGTGGAGTAGAAGGGTGAAAAAAAGTATAGCTAGATAGTGAGAAGAGAAAAGGTAACAGCAAAGTGATACAGCAAGGAGAGTAGCAACTAGTCAAGGGATGAGAGCTGAAAAAATATTCAGAGAAGATATTTGGGAAGGTGGAGAATGAGGTATAACCCTAGACTGGATTAGGGTGCCACCTAGTGGGCAGAAAGTAGAATACAACAATGATATATGTATTAGAGATAGCTAGAAGAAGTAGTACAGATAAAAGATACCAAGGGAAGAAAATAGCAGTTGCTATTGGGCTATAGAGGAGTATGGCTGCTGGTTTCCCTATCAAATGAATTTTTACCCTGCTTCTTTTTGTCAGAATATTAAGTTGGCAGTTAAGTTCTTCAAAGTATTTTTTAAAATTCTGTAGGCATTAGCAAAGTGAAGATAAAAGACAAAATAATTCCAATTTATGGCAGATTAATACAGCTACAATGGATATAAAAAGTTTACACACCCCTGTTAAAATGCCTGTTTTTTGTGATATAAAGAAATGAGACTACAATAAATCATTTCAAAATTTTTCCCACCTTTAATGTAACCTATAACCTGTTCAATTCAATTGAAAAACAAACAAATCTGTTAGGGGAAAAATATAAAACAATACAGTGGTTGCATAAGTGTGCACACCCTGAAACTAATACTTTGTTGAATCACCTTTTGATTTAAGTACAGCATTCAGTCTTCTTGGGTAGGAGTCTGTCAACATGGCATATCTTGACTTGGCAATATTTGCTCACTCTTTCTTGTAAAAAAGCTCCAAATCTTTCAGATTGTGAGGGCATCTCTTGTGCACAGCCCTCTTCAGGTCACCCTACAGATTGGATTTAAGTCTGGGCTCTGGGTGGGCCATTCCAAAACTTTAATTTTCTTCTGGTGAAGCCATTCTTTTGTTGATTTGGATGTATGCTTGAGGTCATTGCCATGTTGAAAGGTGAAATTACTCTTCATCATCAGCTTTCTAGTAGACAGCTGAAGGTTTTGGGCCATAAGTGACTGGTATTTGGAACTGTTCATAATTCCCTCCACCTTGACTAAAGCCCCAGTTCCAGCTGAAGAAAAGCAACCCCAAAGCATGATACTGCCACCACCATGCTTCACTGTGAAGATGGTGTTCTTTTCATGATGCAAAGTGTTGTTTTTGCGTCAAACATACCTACTGGAATTGTGGACAAAAAGTTCAATCTTGGTCTCATCAGACCATAACACATTTTCCCACATGCTTTTGGGAGACTTGATGTATCAATTTGCAAATTTTTGCTGGGCCTGGATGTTTTTCTGTGTAAGAAAAGGCTTCCATCTTTCAACCCTACCCCATATCCCAGACATATGGAGAATATGGGAGATCGTTGTCACATGTAGTACACAACCAGTACTTGCCAGAAATTCCTGCAACATTTTCAGTGTTGCTTTAGGTCTCTTGGCAGCCTCACTGACCAGTTTTTGTCTTGTATTTTCATCAGTTTTGGAGAGACATCCAGTTCTTTGCAACGTCACTGTTGTTCCATATTTTCTCCACTTTTTGATGACTGTCTTCACTGTGTTCCATGGTATATCCAATGCTGTGGAGATTTTTTTTTGTTTCCTTCTCCTGACTGATACCTTTCAACAATGAGATCCCTTTGATGCTTTGTAAGCCATCTGCGAAACATGGCTTTTGCTGTAGCAGGCAACTGAGTAAATGTCAGGACAATCCTACTAGGACAGCTGAACATTATTTGGGGTTAATCAGAGTCTCTTTAATTGATGGCAGGTATGTACCCATGAAGACTAAATACTGTAATTAAATCAAAATGTGCTTAAACAAAGTATTAGTTTAAGGGTATGCACACACAACAAAGTATTAGTTTAAGAGTGTGCACACTTATACAACCAGCATATTGTATGTTTTTTTTTTTTTTTATATATTTTTCCCCTAACCAATTTGTTTGTTTTTCAATTGAATTGTACAGGTTATAGGTCACATTAAAGGTGGAAAAAGTTTTGAAATAATTTATTGTGATCTCGTTTTTTTTATATCACAAAAACCTGGCATTTTAACAGGGATGTGTAAACTTTTTATATCCACTGTAGTCTTAGACTTAGCAAAAGCCACATCAAAGTTAAAGAACATACCTTGATTTATAGCCCTTTGTAAATAGTTTTTAAGGTTACACCAAAACAGACTAGGTACTGTTAAATACGTTACATGTACTGAGTTCATCACTCAAAAATATTTGCTAATAAACAAAAATATAACTGCAGTTTTGGAGCCTGTCAAAATAACAAAAAAGACCTGAATCTCAAGTACATTTTAGATTAAAAAAATAGATCCTTGATATGTTGATATGTTCTTTACATCTTTATATTGAACAAGAGTAGAATAATATGTTATAATTCACAAATATTCCAACCAGGGTTTTGTCCATGGAAATTAGAATTGAAGCCTTCCTTGATATGATGGAAACAGTTTGTAGTCAAGAAACACCTCCTTGTAATGTTACTTGACTTTGTCTTAAATGTAATCCTATTGTCAACTATTGTTTCCATATTCCCAGACATATTCACTGTGTTTAGGATGATATTATCAATAGCATAAGAATATAACCCATTAATGTTATGAAAATGTTTAAGTTTAATTGGCCTCACTGAGACCGATGACTGGTGTTGAAACCATGGCCTTAAGCTGAATGCCAGAAAATGCATTGTCTTCCTTTTGGGAAAAACTCAGTTCCCACTAATTACCACACTGATGGGAGCCCACTGAACACTGAAGGCATTATAAGAAATCTGGGAACACAGGTTGACAGCAACCTCTCCTTCGACATCCACATTGCCACTGTGGTCAGAAAGTCCTTCTATGTGGCACATTTCATTACCAAGTGTTTTGCATCCAAGAAGAAAGAGGTCATCATCTCTCTCTCTACTCTTCCCTCATCAGGCCAATCATCGAGTATAATGCCCCATTTGGCATGTACCTCACTAGACACATTAACAGCTGGAAAGGTCACAAAAATACCTCATGAAGAGGATCCTAGGCTTTAAACACATGTCACACGCAGACAGACTTAAAAAAACTCCAGCCATTCTCTGTCTCATATTGTCTACTAAGAGGCAATCTCTGCTTAACTTACAAAGCCATGTCTGACCCAGCTCTGTTAGAAATGCTACATCTAAAGAAACCCCAATCCCTCCACACCACATGCTCCAGAGACCTCAACCTCATTATCACAATCAACAGAACATGCTGGAGGGACAGGTTCATATCCCAGAGACTGCCCATGCTCTGGAATAGACTTTCCATACATGTCAAGCAGAGCACCTCACTGTCCCTCTTCAAGAGAAATCTGGATGAGTGGATGGGAAATAGAAAGTTTACCCTGGGGATAACTCCAGTGGATCTACTTGATAGAGGCACTGGGAACTAACATTGAGTGGCACAATGTCAGGGCACATCTATGGGCTAGGTTTGTAAAGGCTCCAGGGCCAGTAGCCTAGTACACACCTATGAACCTATGAATGTTTTACTGTGCTGAATATTAACCCTGGGAAGTACAGTGGCACAGCCATTATTGTTGCTCCTTCATGACACTTGGTTCTCCAGTTCAGTTCTCAGCTGATGATATATCTTTGTGAAATCTGCATATCTTCTTTGTATCTGCATGAGGTTTTGCTGGGATCCCTGTTTTCCTCCTACATCCCAAAGATGTGGGTGTACATACATTGGCAATATTTCAAATTGTCCATAAGTGTTTTTGTGTGCGTGTGTGTGTGTGTGTGTGTGTGTGTGTGTGTGTGTGTGTGTGTGTGTGTGTGTGTTTGTGCATGCTTGTAAGTGTGTGTGTGTGTGTGTGTGTGTGTGTGTGTGTGTGTGTGTGTGTGTTATCTGTGACATGCTAATCGCTGTCCAACATTAGATTCTCTGCCTTCTGAGGTAGATAGGCTCCAGCTGCCTCATGACTGCAAAATGAACTAAGCAGTTAATTAGTCAGAGAATGAATGGATTTTAACTCAGTATTAAATGACCATCAATATAATTAGCTTATTATTAAATGACCAACAGTATAAATAGTCAAAATGGGTGGCCACAGTGGTGCATCGGTTAGCATTGCTGCCTCACTGCAAGAGGTTCTCTGGTTCGATCCTCGGCTAGGGTACCTTCTGTGTGGAGTTTGCATGTCCTCCCTGTGGTCGCGTGGGTTTCTTCTGGTTTCTCTGGTTTCCTCCCACATCCCAAAGACATGCTGTAGGTGGATTGGACACTCTAAAGTGGCCCTAGGCATGAGTACATGCATGTGTGTGCCTTCTGTGGAAGGTTGGGCACCGGGCTGGCAACTCGATACCGTAAAACTCCACTGTCAATCATGAGCAGACAGGTGATCTGCTGTGGCGACCCCTAACAGGGAAAAGCCAAAAGAAGAAGAAGTATAAATAGTCAAAATGTTTGTATAAATTGAAATGCTCCCACAAACTTATAAATACTACTCCAAGTCTACAATCATTTGCAAACTTGATGCATTACACTTTAATGGTTCCAGAGACTAGAGCCATAAATGTGTTAAAGAAAAATGTGCCCCGAATGATCATTTAATGACCCCAAAGGTAATGTATCTATCAAAAGAATATGAATTTTTAACACACTGCACTGGTTCTGCCATTAAGCCAGTTAGTGTTAGTGACTCAATGGGTGTCACACTCACTTTTGATGCTGTAAGATCATAATATCTATCTTCTCACCTGCAGACTGTATTTATTTTCATGTACTGTACCCCTGAGATGCTATTTTTTGGATAAGACATTAAACCACAATCCTATATATCCAAGTTGGTGGTAGCCCAGGTGAATGTAAAATATCCCATGGTACTTATCTAAAACAGTAAAGGCTTATGGTTTATAGCAAAAACAAACATACCAAAATCATAAAATTACATTATACACTGAAATCATATAAATGTTTACTAAATTGACTGATATCTTGACATGATTTTAAATTACCCACTTTTTGTATACAAAGAAACACAGTGTATAGCCCATACCTTCCAAAATACTACATCAAAAGCAACATTTTATTTAATGTTTGGATAAAACAAAACCACTCACAATCCCATAGCAAACAAAGCTAACATATATTATAGGTTCATAGGTAGGTACTAGGCTATTGGCCCTAGGGCCTATACAAGCCTAGCCATAACGATTCCCTGGCTATTGCTTCCCACAAATATTTACTTTCCTGGACCCCTGTCTAGCAGGGCTACTGATGTGACCCCCGGGGTGAATTTTCTATTTCCCATCCAATCATCAAGGTTCCTCTTGAAAAGGGCCATTGAGGTGCTCTGCCTGACATGTATGGGCAGCCTATTCCAGAGTATGGGGAGTCTCTGGGTCAAGAACCTATCCCTCCAGCATGTTCTATTCATTGTGATGACAAGGTTAAGATCCCTGGACCGTGTGACTTGGAGGGATTGGAATTTAAGTGTAGCACTCTGGGTTTGACATGGCCTTGTATGTTAGGCAGAGATCGCCTCTGAGTAGGTGATATGCGACAGAGTATAGCTGGAGTTTCTTTAGACTGTCAGCATAACGCATCTGCTTTAGGCCTGTAATTCTTTTTGTGAGGTATTTCTGCGGCCTTTCTAATTGTTGCAGATGTCTTGTGAGGTACATACCAAATGGGGCATTCTATTCTATAATGGGTCTAATGAGGGATGAGTACAGAGGGACAATGACCTCCTTTTTTCTGGATGAAAAACCATTAGTGATGAGGTGTGCCACGTAGAAGTATTTTCTAACTGTTGTGGCTATGTGGTTATCAAAGGTGAGACCACTGTCCACCTGTGTCCCTAGGTCTCTTATCACACTTTTGGTGTTTAGTGTACTGCCACCTATGTGGTACTTCACAGGTATGTGGTTTTTCCCATAAGGGGACAACTATACGTTTTTTGGCATTTAGCTTGAGCCCATGGCTCTGGCACCAGGCATCTGTTTCGATAAGGCCCTTTTGTAGTATATCCACATCATTTGGGGATTCAGTAATGGCTCCCAGCTTGCAGTCATCTGCAAACTTTGTAAGCCAGGGTCCCTTAGTGTTGGCCTGTACTTCAGAGAAGTAGATGCCAAACAAGAATGGTCCCAAGACAGAACCCTGCGATACACCACTTGTCGCTTGTCTAGAGCTGGATTTGGAGTCGGCTACTTTTACAGTGTGTGTTCTGTCAGTAAGCCAGTTTGCAACCCATTGAATGACGTAGGGATTAATGCCCAGCTTAGTAAGATTATCTAAGATTCCAGAGTGGGGGGTAGGGTTGAAATCCTTGCTGAGTTCCAAGAAGGCTGTGTGAACAACCTTATCCTAGTCCATGGCTCTGGAGACTGATTCAAAGAAGTCAGTCAGGTTCAGGAGGCAAGATCATCCCTTCACAAACCCAAACTGGGTGGGGGTCCAGTGTTTGAAGGTTGCCAACATCTTTGTTTATAAGTTCCATAGCCTTGCAGATCAGGCTCGTCAGACTGATGGGCTGGTAGGTCCCAGGCTCCAAAGTGGATCCCCCCTTGTGGAGTGGGATGACTATAGCTGTGCACCACTCTGTGGGCATGAAGCCTGAGGTGAGGCTAAGATTAAACATGACACACAGGTGAGGTGCCAGTCCATTTTGTAATTCATGCAGTACACAGCCTGGGATGTCATCTGGTCCCATGGATGCTGTATTCTTGGCTTTGGAGAATGCGTTTTTTACCTGAGTGGCCATGATTACCGGAATTTGGCATTTTTTCGATATTGAGATGGGCCCTTTAGGGGGTGAGGTTGGCACTGAATCTATCTGCCAGGATAATGGCAATATCCTTGGGATCAGTATATCTAGTGCCATTCTGCTGTAGCTCAGAGAAGATCTGAGTATTGCCATTTAGATTCTTCACATAGCTATAGAATGCCTTGTGGTTGTCTTTGGAATCTTTGGCAATTTTGTTTCATAACTAGCTTTGGAAGATTTTATGAGGGATCTCAGCCTTCTACTGAGGCTGGCAAGGGAGATTTTTGAATCCTGGGTTCTTCCTCTTTTCTGCAACAGTTTCTTCCTTCTGTTGTACAGCTTGTTTATGGCAGGGGACCACCAGATTGGCTTCCTTTTTGTAGAGGACAGTGTCTTGGTTCTATTTGGGATGGCTCGGTCCATGCACGAGTGAATGTGCTCATATAGCACCTTAGTGTAGGATTCAGCAGTTGAACTTCCAGTTCCCGTCTGCATGGGTGTCATGAAGTTTGTTACTTCTGACTTGAGAAGCATGAAGTTGGCTTTCGAGAAGTTTTTTACAGAGGTTTCCTTAAAGGGGGGTGGGATGTGGATGTCAAGGGTGATTAGCTTATGGCCTTTTCTGACCAACGAGATGGTGACTACTGGTGTGGAGCATCGATCTCCCATGTTCATAATGACCAGGACTAGAATATTGGTACCCCTGGTGGGACTATGAATTAGTTGCACTAGGGCATTGGAATTTATGAATTCCAAGAACCGCTTAGCTAAGGTGTTGGTACAGGAGTAGTTTTCCCAGTTAATGGCAGGGTAGTTGAAATCACTCAGTATTAGGGTGTTTGGCTGTATCTTGATATTTTCCAGTATACTTAGAAAGGTATAGTGAGAATCTTGGGGCATAGTGGGGGACCTATAGCAAGCTACAATTTGTATTGCAGTCTTACCTAGTGTTAGTTGCACCTGGATAATTTCAGATGCATTGTGTTGGGCAACCAGCCTGGAGGTGTGAATATCCTTGATGAATACGGACACTCCTCCACCTTTAGTGTTTTGGTCCTGGTTTGGTGGCTGAAACATGTGGTATGAGTTGTAGCCTGGTATTGCAGGTGTGCTCTCTGGAGCTTTGAACCAGGTCTCAGTTACTGCACAGATATCGATGTTCTCCATTTTTAGGAGAGCCTCGAGAGAGTGCTTCTTGAGGTTTAGACTTCTAGCATTGAGTAGCATTGCCTTCAGATTTTGCTTGCTTGTACCCATTACAGTGGTAGTTTTGTCCTTTGAACCTTGCCTAAAAAAGGCACTATAGGGGTGGCAAGAGCCTTAGCCAGTAACCTGAATCCCAGGGGTGACAGGTGCAAACCTTCTCTTGCAAAGCATCGTGGTTTGTCAATCATGTCGTCACAGGCAGACAGATACTGGATCCCCTTTGAATGACACCAGAAGCTTAGCCAATTATTGAAGTCAATTATTTTGTTCTTATACTGTGGTATCATTCTGGGCGATGGCAGGATGCTACTCAGGGCTAGGGTCATACCTGCCTGGGTTACATGATCCGAGAGCTCTTACATGTCTCTTTTCATGTAGTCCAGGGAGGTACATCTCAAGTCATTCACTCCAACATGGACAATGACAGAGTCATATTTGTACCTGTTGTGGAGTGACTTGAGTGCATGCATTATGTGGCGGATCCTGGCACCCGACAGGCAACTATCTGTAATTTTCTCCTTGTTAAGCCTAGTGAGTGGGACATCAGTGTGTATGACTATAGAGTCACCTATGACTAAAGTGTTGGGTATGTTGTCTTGCCTTAGGGCCTGCTGTTGGGTGGCACACTGATGTTGTGAGCTATGTGATGCTTTGGTTGTGTTTGGGGGTGGTGTTTGCATTTCAGCTTCGGGAGTCCTTGTTGCTTGGGCAGGTTAATGTTAAGAGCCTCTGCATATGTGGGCTTTGTGTTGCTATGTGTGGGTTTTGGTGGTGTGGGTTTTGAAGGACTATGCGTTGTTTGAGGTGTTGTGTGGGTGTTAACCTTCTCCTCTTGACTGTCTAGCAGAATCTTGGCTGGAGAGAGCTTTGCTTCCAGTTTGGCTACGTAAGTGCATCACTCGCAGGTTGTAGTGTTTGGTGGTAGGAGGAGAGGGTTGTGTGTGTACATGAGGCAATTGCTGCTTTGCCCCAGTATGTCCAGGTTCACCAGGTGGATAGGAGAAATCACCAGAAGCTGACCCTTGGACATGGTGCTTTCTTTGTGTAGTACAAGAGCTGTTTTCCCTTACTTTTTGGCAAGGTACTTGCAATTGTAGGCTGTCTAGTGCCCATGACTATTTTCTCCTTATTACCAAGGAGAGGTGAGTGCTTGTAACAAATTAGGGCTTCCTAATGCTTTTTAGCGAGTTTTAGAGCAAGTGCTAGTCACGGGTATACAGATTTTAGTGCTACTGCTGATAAACTAGCTAGTTCTAAGGGAAATTTAGAAGAACAGACTTTCTGGCACCGGGACTAGTTTAACCTTAGCCCCTAGCTAGTCTACTTTTTAAGCTTTCTGAGAAGTGCAGGTAATAAAAATTACCAAAATCAGCAAAAATTAGAAAATTCAGCAAAAGGTACTTGCAGTTAGCACAAAAAGTCTCTCTTTCTCGTTTCTGGTGCTGTAGTAGTCTGCAGGATGCCCAAACGGGATCTGCTGATCTAAAACAAGCTCAAACATGTGCAAACGCGTTTATGCCAGAAAGTTGACAGGGATAGAAATTAGTCCAAAATGGCCAATAAAATTGCAGTTTCAGAGCTGGAAACTACTCCTCTAGTGTTAGATAGGCAGTACAATGCTCCCACTCTCAATGGTAAGCTGTAGAAACTCCCCCTACCACAGCAAGGTCTGGATAGCTCTGAACACTGAAATTAAAATCCTGAAACCAGCAAAGCCTGGAAACTGGACTATTCTAGTTAGAAAAGGTGGTAAATTAGCAAATAAGATAGAATTTTTTTTTGGTTAAATCAGGCTAAACAATGCAGTTATACAGTAAATAAGCACAGAAAGGCTAACACACTTGAGTGTATAGCCCAGAACGGTAAACTCAATTAAAATTTTGCAAAATTAGAAATTTGAAAATTTAATCTTTTTAAATAAAGCAAGGCAAGTGCACAACTGGAAAACAATTTACAGGTAGAAATACAGTGAAATAAGTAGCTAGTCTACTTTTTAAGCTTTCTGAGAAGTGGTGCTAATAAAAACGACCAAAATCAGCAAAAATTAGAAAATTCAGCAAAATGTACTTGCAGTTAGCACAAAAAGTTTCTCTTTCTCATTTCTGATGCTATAGTAGTCTGCAGGACATGCAAATAGGATCTGCTGATCTAAAACAAGCTCAAACATGTGCCAATGCGCATATTTATGCCAAAAAGTTGAAAGGGATAGAAATCAGTCCAAAATGGCCAATAAAATTGCAATTTCAGAGCTGGAAACCACTAATCTAGTGTTAGATAGGCAGTACAATGTCCTCACTCTCACTGGTAAGCAGTAGGACCTCCCTCTACCACAGCAAGGTCTGGATAGCTCTGAACACTGAAACAAAAGTCATGAAACCAGCAAAGCCTGGAAACTGGACTATTCTAGTTAGAAAAGGCGGGAAATTACCAAACAAGATATAATTTGTTTTTTGGTTAAACCAGGCTAAACAATGCAGTTATACAGTAAATAAGCACAGAAAGGCTAATGCACTTGAGTGTATAGCCCAGAACAGTAAACTCAATTAAAACTTTGCGATATTAGAAATTTGAAATTTTAAACTTTTTACATAAAGCAAGGCAAGTGCACAACTGGAAAATGATTTACAGGCAGAAATACAGTGAAATAAGTAGCTAGTCTACTTTTTAAGCTTTCTGAGCAGTGCAGGTAATAAAAACAACCAAAATTAGCAAAAATTAGAAAATGTAGCAAAAAGTACTTGCAGTTAGCACAAAAAGTCTCTCTTTCTCATTTAGGTTCATAGATTAGTACTAGGCTAACTGCCATTGTGAGTCATTTTAAGCCTAGCTAATTATCCCTTGTGAGACTCCAACCCTGCACCTTATGTTTGTAAGGCAAACACCTTAACCATTAGGTGACCCTCCCAACTGGTGCTGTAGTAGTCTGCAGGATGCCCAAACAGGATCTGTGGATCTAAAACAAGCTCAAACACATGTAAAGGTACATATTTATGTCACAAAGTTGAAAGGGATAGAAATCAGCCTAAAATGGCCAATAAAATTGCAATTTCAGAGCTGAAAACCACTCCTCTAGTGTTAGATAGGCAGTACAATGCTCCCACCCTCACTGGTAAACAGTATGCCCTCCCTCTACCACAGCAAGGTCTATATAGCTCTGAACACTGAAACTAAAGTCCTGAAACCAGCAGAGCCCGAAAACTGGACTATTCTAGTTAGAAAAGGTGGGAAATTAGCAAACAAAATAGAATTTTTTTTATCAGATACTAATGAAACCGAAATTTATTTGAATGCATATTTCTTAAAGAGTTCCCAAAATTATTGCTTCATGGGGCACTCTGTAAACTCATGTAAAGAATTTCTACCTGTGCACATATACAGTTTTTAATTTATGCATACTTTAATGAACCCTATATCACCAACTTCTGGTAATCTAGGTACAATATAAAATATTTCAGAAACAGAAAGGTTAATGCTAAATCTTTGTCATATCCCCATTCATTAAGGTTCTTTCAAGGATTCTCAGCATGGTCCACAGTATATTGACTGTTAAATATGTGACTTCCAGGCCTGCCTATCACAGGATATCATGTGATAGCTTTCATTGTTTATATATTTATTATAAACATTTCCTTTCCTTCTCTAAATCCCTTGTATCTAAATTCTTTTGATTGCCTTCTACATTTTTAATAACTTCCCAAAGCATTTCTTCATGTACTGCTTATAAACCTCTCTTGTACATATTTAATCAAGGTGTGGAAAATAATGAAAAAGAAAAAAATATCTACAGGCTGGATCATTCTCAATCATTAACAGTCATTCCCATAATAAGTGTCCAATTTGTTTTAGAAATATCTAAATTAGTGTTTGCTTTAATATCACTTGGTAATCTACTCCATGCATCAATTATTTTCACAGATAGCCAATTAATACATCTCTCATGACAGTGGTCTGACAATTCTCTACTACTCTTTGATAATCCTAAACTTTCCCAGTGGTAGTTCTCTTTAAATGCCCTATATACGTGAGTAATGTTTCCTCTTAAATATCTATATGAGACACTGTAGAAGTTCAGATATTTTTCTCATCCATAGATCTCCTTGGTACATTTCTTCTGTATTTTTTTCTATTTAAACATGCCCTTTTTTCTTATAAAGTTTTCATGTTGTTATTCCATACTCTAGTGATCTTCTAGACTTTATAAAGCTTTCTTATACAGCCTATAATTTTATAACTATTATTAACAAATGAGTTGATATGATTAGAAAATCTCAAAGCAGAAAACTCACATACCCAGATCCCTAAATGAACTACAGTTCAATCACTGTGGGCTGCATTAAATGTTCAAAATTCAATATAGGTCTCACAAATCTCATATGCTTAGTTTTGATGTATTTATCAGCATATTATTCTCCTTTCCCCAAACAGTCAATTTCGTCAAGTTCTTTTGCAGACAGGTCTTAATACTGTATCTTTAACAGATGTAATCAGTTTACCCATTTTAAGTTATCTGCATGCAAATTGTAGAACATCTCAGATGAAAAAGATAAATCTGAAAGATATAAACGAAACTAGTATGGGCTTAGGACATAGCTCCTTCGGACACCTTGACTGCAGCCTAGAATTTCTTCTGTCCAATTGTTGTATGATACTTGCCATATCCTATTTGTGTGCCATTAATCCTATCAAAATTACATCAATATCTAGTTGTTTTAATTCATTAATCAGTATTTTGTGGATGATCATATCAAAGGCTGAAGATACATTCATATAAATTGGATCACAGCCCAGGTAATATAAGCATTCTTGAACTACAGTCCTGAACTGACAATTTAGCTATTTCAGAGCCCTTCTTATTTGAAACAGCCTTATGTGTGCAATAAAAAAAACTATACCATTTTCACTCTTGCCTTTTCAAAAGATTTTATTTCCATTTCTATTCATTCAATAATGTTACATTTAACCACTGCCACCATTCAGTTCATGGGTATATATGTTCACCTAAAATTTACGAGATCATCTCAAATTCCATCTAACCATTTTTTTTATGTCTTCTGACTGAACCAGATCCGGTGTCATTTTAAATATTCCATGCCTGCTCATTTAAAAAATAATTGGAAACATTTCCCATAACACTTAATGCTTCATTATCAGGGAAATCATTCTGAAAAATGTACCTTCCATCTTCAAAAAGTATTTACCTGTAAATATAAAAGCAATTCTTGTCCTGAGATCTCCTGTACTCAAAGCATTACACTCCATTCCCCTAGATGACAAGTCTTAGCTTATCAATAACTCTGCATCTAATACCTATATCTTGTCTTTGCTTACCTTCTCTTTTTTAATGCCTGCTGCACTAGTATTAAACTTACCTTCACAGATTAGTAAAACTGGAACCTCTAACCAAGGTTTTATCTCTCTTGCAAAACTGAATTTTTAATGATTGCTTAGTATAAGCATATATATTTATTAGTGTCCAAACCCTATCCCAAAACTCAAAATATATTACTATACTCTACCCTGGGTCAATAACATACTGTTGCAGTACTTGCAGTACAGTGCCCCTAAAACAACAGCTACTCCAGAACATGTGTCTGAACCTAGTAACCAAAAACCTGAGCCATCTATATATACATGACTTTATGTTCCAGTATCACATCTTGCAGAGTTATTTACCTGCTATAGGGTGTGTGATCCTGTCATTAAACTTGGCAACTGCGTGCCACTTTTCTCAGGCTGTCTCAGAAATACAACTATGCTATTGTATCATTAGCCATTCTACTAGTGGTATCTTCTAAATTTACTGGTATAGTGGAACTGCTTGTTTCTAATGTTGACTCAGTGAAGAATTAATTAATTAAATTATTACTCAGACATTGACGTACACTACTGAATGCTAGGGAATGAGTTATGGAGAACCCTTACAATGCATACACTGTTCAATTTCATGATGTGTAGAAAAAAGAAGTTTTGTACTTACCATAATGTTCCATGTGAGTTGTTCATCTCGTCTTCATTCTTTACTGATGGGTTCGGGGCCGATCCCTCGGCTCTGATATGGCCAATTTCAAAGCTCAAAGTCTTCAAATAGCTCGAGGATAAGTCCCTATCCCATGATGCACCTGGAGTTACCTCAGATCTTGTTTGCTGCATATAATAATACCATATATCATTCTTTCACTCCCAAGAGAAAAGAAAAGAAGGATTGAGTAACCAGGATTGATCCAGCATCTCGGTCATCTATCAGCTCAGGAGGGGGTAGGAGGGAGGGACGTAAGATTGAAGGTGAGATGAGCAACTCACATGGAAGGTTATGGTAAGTACATAACTTTTTCATGTGAAGTTGTTCAATCTTGCTCTTCATTCTTTACTGATGGGTAGCATCCCATGCACCATCAATCTCGGGTGGCTCACGGGAGTATATTTCTCAGGACCATGGATCCAAAGGAGGCCCTGTCCCTGGAGGCCTTGTCAACTTTGTAATGAGTGAAGGTATGAGGTTTTGACCAAGTGGCTGCTGCACAAATGTTATCAACAGGAAGCCTAGCAGAAAAAGCAGATGAAGTAGAAACTGCTCTGGTTGAGTGAGCTTTAATCTTGTGTTACAAAAGCATATTGGCAGCTGAATAGGCAAAGGTGATACAATCAGATAACCATTTAGAAAGAGCTGTTTTAGCCACTGGTCTACCCTTCCTGGAGTCCAAGAATGAAACAAAAAGTTGGTCTGCTTTCCTGAAATCTTTTGTCTATCCAAATAAAATCTGAGCTGTCTGTGAACATCCAGCTTGTGCAGCATATACTCTAAATTGGTTGAATGGTTGGGGAAGAAGACTGGCAAATCAATAGTCTGGTTAAGATTGGTTTCCACGCAAACTTTGGGCAAAAATGAGGGTTTTTTTCTGAGAGAGACTCTGTCAGCATGGAATATCAAATAAGGAGGCATGATGGATAAAGCCTGAAGCTCTGACACTCTGCGGGCAGAAGTAATAGCTACCAGAAAGATGGTCTTCCATGATAAAAATTTTAGGTCACAAGAGGAAGCTGGTTCAAATGGCAGAAGAATTATCCAGGAAAGCATAAGATTTGGATTCCATGGAAAATAGGGAGATTTCACAGGTGGTCTAATATGAAAAGTCCCTTTGAGAAAGGCTTTGGATAACTTGTGAGACATGATATTCAACCCTTCAAATCCAAGATGAAAATTAGAAATAGCAGCCACTTGAACACAAACTGTTGCGGCTGTGGCTCCTTTGTTAAAAATCCTAGTTAAGAACTCTAAAATGGAGGCCATGGGGGCTTGGTAAGGATCAATATTATTTTTAGAGTTCCATATAGAATTTTTTTTTCCATTTTCTAAGATATAGTTTTCTAGTAGAAGATTTATAAGAAGATAGAAGGATCTGTTTTGTCTCATTGGAGAAGTTATGGAGCCTGGCTATAATGGGAACTGGAGCAGCCAAGCTGTCAGCTTCAAGAACTGCAAAGAGGGATGAAGATCCCCCGATGAGTGCATCAGATGGTCTGGAACTGTGTCCTGAATCCAAGGATCCTGCAAAAGATGAAGTTGAAGGAAGAGGAACCAAATCTGATGAGGCCAATAAGGGGCTATTAGAATGATGGTCCTTCCCAGGGTATTTGCTTTCTGTAGAACCTTGGGTATTAATGGGATTGGTGAAAATGCATAGAGGAGACCCAGAGGCCAATTGTGTATGAGTGCGTCCCTTGGGGCTTCTCCCGGAGGGGGAATCAGGGCAAAGTAGCTTCTGCATTTCATGTTCATGTGACTGGCAAAAAGGTCGCAGCAAGGCTAGCCCCACCTGTGGAATATCTTGTCCGCTGTTTCTTTCTTGAGGGACCACTCGTGGGGCAACAAGATGGCCCTGCTGAACTTCTCTGCTATCATGGTGGATTTCCCTGGGATATGCATTGCCAACAGAAAGCTTACTAGGTGGACACAGCCCACTGCCATACACTAAGGGCCAAGACAACCGACATGTTGTCTGTCTGAATTGCAATTGTACCCAAAGGAAGAAAGTCCTGAAAGTAAAGCAACCCCAGAAGTACCGCTCTCATCTCCAGGACATTGATATGCAGATGTGTCTTTTGATTGGTCCATGTGACTTGGGTTGTCTTTCCCTGAAAATGCCCCCCCCACCCTATCAGTGAAGTGTCTGTGGTCACTGTGGCCGCTGGAGGGAGTAGCACAAATGGGTGTCCTATCGTGACATGAAGTGAGGTCAACCACCACTGAAGGTCCTTTTTGCAGGAATTTGTGATAATTATAGTGTGAGACATGGGAAGCTCTTGGTAAGACCATTGAGTGAACAACAGCCATTGTAGTAACCAAATGTGCATGTAAGCTAGTGGTATGGCTAGAATTGCTGCTGCCATCATGCCCAATAATTTTAGAACTTCTGATGCTGGTGCTCTGTCTTTTGATATCAGAATGCTGGCATGCTGATGAAGAAGAAGGACTCTTTCTATTGGAAGCCTTAGTGTGGAGGTGGTGATGTCCAACTCTGCCCCGGTAAAAACGATATGCTGCGATGCCAACAAGGCAGATTTTTCTGAGTTGATTGTAATTCCCAGATGATTGCAGAGTGACAGAGTGGACTCCCTGGCCTGAATGAGTTGATGCCTGGTGGTGGCGGTAAGGAGCCAATCGTCTAGGTACAGAAACACCTGAAATCCTAGATGCCTCAGGTGAGTCATGACCAGTGTCATGCATTTGGTGAATACTCTGGGGACTGTAGTGAGACCAAAAGGCAGGGCTCAAAACTGATAATGATTGGCTCCCAGCCAGAAGCACAAGTGATCCCTGGATGGCCTGGTCATTTTTATGTGGTAGTACGCATCCTTGAGATCTATCGAGCACATCCAATTGTCTTTCCCTAAGAAGGAAAGTATAGACTGAAGCATGACCATCCAAAACTTCTCTTTCTTTACATATTGGTTCAGTCTGCTGAGGTCTAATATGGGTCTCCAGTCCCCCATCTTCTTTGGAACCAAAAAGAATCTTGAGTAAGTTTCGGATCCTGTCTGGTCTGCTGGGACTGGTTGGATGACTCTTTTTTTAGCAACATTTGGACCTCTATTGTTGCCTCTTCCCTGTAACTGGGTGGAATGTCTGGGATTTTTCTTATGATTGGAGGGGGGGGGGTGTGGCAAATGGAATGAAGTATCCTCTGGAAATGATACTTTGTACACAGCTGTCTTTTGTTATTTTGAGCCAGGCATCTGGGTACAAAGATAAGTGACCCCTGACTGTCTCCAGAGCAGGACAGTCAGGCCTCCTTTCAGGAGTGCTGGTAGGGCTTCCCAGAGAAGTGATCTCTGTTACCCTGGTGTTGTGAACCCCCTCTACTGCGAGGGTGGTGTCTTCAATTATTGCCCCCTCATCACCCCCTGGAGGGGTGTTCACCACGTGTGTCCTGAAAGACTCCTTCGGTTTTTCGGAACCACATTTTTCCTCCCCTTTGACCTTTCAGGTAGGGTCGGGTAGGAATGGAAAAACAGACCCCGACGGCAGACAGAGTCTTTCCGTCCTGTTCACACCTGGTTAAGGTTTCCTTCACTTTTGGCCCAAAAAGGGATGAGCCATCAAAGGGAGTGTTCATGAAGGATGACTTGAAGGGCTCTGTGAAGGAACACAAGTGCATCCAGGAATGTCTCCTGAAAGCAACTCCTGTACCCACTGCCCTACTTGTTCTATCAGCTGCATAAGAGATGAGGCACATGGATGAGATGACAATAGAATTAAGAGTAGCGAGCTGGGCAGCAACTTTGTCGGAAGCTCCTGCAGCTACTGTACCCTGAAGAGTATCTCCTAGCTCCTTAAGGAGATTTCTTTGTAACCTGGTAAAATGGGTTAAATGGTTTAACGAACGAAGAGCAAAGGTCCTGAACTGAACATGCACTTCCCATATCTATCCATAATCCTGGAGTCTCTGTTAGGAGGATGGATAAATGAGGAAGTCCCAGACATTTCCTTTTTGTTGGCTGCCGGCGCCACCATGGCATCAACCGGAACACCTTTTGTTAAAAAAGTTTTGTCAAGGGGAGCAGAAATGAATTTATTAGGCCTCCTAGGAATAGGTTCAATAGTATCCAGAGACTCCCACACCCTTCGTGAGACCAGCTGCATCAGCTCATCGAAGGGTGGAGTCACTCAACAGGTGGAGGGCTGAGTCCCGAAAGCCTTCAGGAGAACTGACTTATCTTCTGTAGGGCTTTTGGACTGCCTGTTACCCCTCTGCCTAAGGATCGCAAGTATCTCAGCGAATGAGATATCCTCAGAGGGGGACCATTCTGACTCATCTAAGTCAGTATCTGATGTTAGAGACTCCTGTGGGGAGTCTAGATGTTTCCTCTTACACAATCTCTTCCTGGGAACCTCATCAGTGGGAGCTTCTGGTGAGGTCTCAGCAGAGCAGGTGCCACCCAATGGGGCTTCCTGAGGTGCTGTGTCTCTACGCTTGGTCAGGATGTGTGAGTCAGAAGCAGACACATGCACTTTAGGGGAGGAAGAGGGCAAGCCTAAGGTCAAGGATGTCCTAAGAGACATGACTCTCCTCATGGCATCAAAGGCACCTCTGCTCCAATGCGAGGGAGTCTCTACAGATCCAAAGAAACCATCAACACCCCCGGCACTGGAACAGTGGGCTCCAAGCCTGAGGTAGGAGCCAAGCTCATCCAAGCCGAGGCCCCAAGAGGCAAAGTCGGAACCAACAAGTCAGTCAGACTGTCCTCTCTGGACCCAACCAGAGAGTGTCAGCTCCTAGAGTCCTCGATAGGCACCGAGGACATCAGAGTGCATGGAGCCGAAGACACTGGAGCAGGCGTTGGCTCCGAGGGTTCCACTAACATCAGGTCTGCCTCCTCCATCTCTGAAGGACCAGCATGGCTCAGAGGAGGAATAGTTAGAGTCGGTGCAAGGGTTTTTGGCTCTGAAGCCATTTGGATCGAAGCCGATAACATTTTCGCTAAGGCCGGTTGCCAATAACATCTTCTGCACCACATGATCCACATCCAGATCTGATAGGCTGATAAAGGATCGAGAGGAGCATACCAAAAGTGGTACTGACTGGAGAAGTGGACTCTTACGCACTTTGGACACTGGTTCCAAGACTGGAGACCGGCTCCGAAATGTAAAGACTGTCGGCTCCGATGGCAGTGGAGCTAAAATCAAAAACGTTTTCAATTTCTTCGAGTCCAACATCTTAGAAGACTTTGAGGACTTCCTGTATCCAACTTGGTCACTTAAAGCTTCCTGAAACGAAGGCTTCAACAATCCTCTATTGATGAGTTTCCTCTTCTTTTCCTTCAGGACCCTTGAGGAGAAGGAATGACAAATAGAACAACTGTCTTGCAAATGCAGAGCCCCTCGACAGTAAATACAATTAACATGGCTGTCTGTAACAGACATGTTTTGGCCACACTTTGGGCACTTTTTGAAGCCAGACTTAAGGTGCTTATCTTGGTCAGCCATAGTAATCTCAATAAAATTACTGTCACCACAAAAAAACACAACAGTAATTATTCACACAAGCCTAATGTAAAAGCAGGCTAAATCACACACACACACAGTAATACAAATAAGAAATTCCAAGCAGACTATGCAAGAAAGAAGGAGATAGCTGCTAAAAAACAACAACCTTATCTAAAACTATCTAAAGATTAATGTAAACTACAACTTCAACAGTAATAAAGTACTAAGCCTTATCTATAAAATTCTTAAGGCTAGACAGACCACACAGCCAAAGACTATAGCTATCTAAGAAAACAGTATAATTTGTGACAAAAGGTCACTGAATAACACACTGTAATTTGAGAAAACTATAAAACTAGGCCTATAAGAGGCCAACTAGAAATTTGTTAAAGCACACTAGATGGGAAGGGATATAAAGAGGGGAAAACACACAAAAAAGCTATAAGAACTTTATAAACTATCCTAAACTATTCTATCTAACTAGCAAAAAATTGTTAGTAAGTAAGTAATGAAAAAAACAGTTTTACTGGCCCGAGCTAAAGCAGAAGCTCCGATCTGTTGCAGCGGCAAACTAGATCTGAGGTAACTCCAGGTGCATCATGGGATAGGGACTTGGCCTTGAGCTATTTGAAGACCTCAAGCTTTGCAACTGGCCGTATCGGAGCTGAGGGATCGGTACCGAACTCATCAGTAAAGAATGAACGGCGAGATTGAACAACATCACGTCAGTAGGTTCACCTGTTAGTAGTTAATGTCATGTGTTATTCGTATTCAGTTAACCTGAGCAGTATGTTTACTTATGTGCATATGTTATGGAGATTACCCTGACCCTCTTGTAGAGATGTATGTGAATGATGCTGACAGGGGTACTTGCCAGTATCCACAGCACCTGTAATTATACCCATGTCATAGTCATCTCCCCAAAAGGTGATGAGGTACTCCTCATCAAGTGCTAAAAGAATACAGATAGGAGCCCCCCCCCCCCCAGTACTTCTATGGGCAATTACATTTTGTTTTGCCTTTGCTCTGGTTCATAGGTTCATAGGTTCATACTAGGCTATCTGCCCTGGGGCAATTATAAGCCTAGCCCGATTCTGTATGGCTTACGCCACCCCTTGATTTGAGTATACTGTGCCCTTTTTAAGGTTTAGTTTACTGTGCCTCTGTCTAATAGTGACACGGGAGTAATCCCCGGGACAAATCTATGACCCCCCCCATCCACCTATTGAGATTCTTCTTGAAGAGATTCAGTGAGGTGCTCTGCCTCACATGAACTGGAATTCTATTCCAGAGCGAAGGGAGCCTCTGGGTTATGAACCTGTCCCTCCAGCAAGTTCTATTTATTTCTGTGCTGAGGTTCAAGTCCCTCGAGCATGTGGCTCTAAGGGATTTAGATTTACTGAGGTGGAGCATGTCCATTAATTCAGGATTTGACATAGCTTTGTATGTCAGGCATAGATCGCCTCAAAGTAGGTGGTATGCAACTAAGTAGAGCTGGAGTTTTTTTAACCGAGAAGCATATGGCATCTGTTTGAGACCCTTGATCCTCTTGGTGAGATACTTTTGGGGTCTCTCTAATTGCTGCAGGTGTCGGGTAAGGTACATCCCAAAAGGGGCATTGTATTCTATGATGGGCCTGATGAGGGATGAATAAAGGGGCACGATTACCTCTCTTGATCTAGATGTGAAACCCTTCGTGATGAGGTGGGCTATGTAGAAGGTCTTTCTAACCACTTTGGCAATGTGGTTTTCAAAGGAGAGATTGCTATCAACTTGGGTCCCCAGGTCCCTAATAACTTTCTCTGTACTTAATGGGTTTCCGCCTATGTGGTAATTTGTGGGCACATTGTTTTTGCCAAAGGGTATGACTATACATTTTTGGCATTTAGCTTTAAACCATGGTGCTGGCACCAGTTATCTGTCTCTGTGAGACCTTTTTGAAGGATGTTTGTGTCAGCTGGAGAGTCGATTATGGTGCACAGTTTGCAGTCGTCTGCAAACTTGGTGAGCCATAGTCCTCCCACGTTTGCCTGTACCTCGGAAAAGTATATACCGAACAAGAGTGGTCCCAGGACAGAACCCTGTGGGACACCACTTGTGACCGGTTTCGAGTCTGACATGGCTCCAGCAACTCTCACTCTGTGGGTTCTGTCTTTGAGCCAGTTTGCGACCCATCTTGTGACATAGGGGTTTATATTTAAGCTGGATAGCTTATCTATGATGCCCGAGTGGGGTATTGTGTCAAATGCCTTTGCAAGGTCCAGATAGGCTGTGTGGACTACCTTCCCTTCATCTATGGCTTTAGTGACTGTTTTGAAGAAGTCAACCAGGTTCAAAAGGCAGGATCTGCCCTTGACAAAACTGGGTAGGATCTAGTGTCTGTAGGTCCCCAATGTCTTTGTTTATGAGTTCCATGATGATCCTCTCCATAGCCTTGCAGACTAAGCTAGTCAGGCTTATGGGGCGATAGTTTCCAGGGTCTGTAGAGGCTCCACCTTTGTGGAGTGGGACCACTGTTGCTGTATGCCATTCTGTGGGCACATATCCTGTAGTGAGGCTGAGATTGTATAGCTGTTTTATTTGAGGGATTAGTTCCTCTTGGAGTTCATGTAGGATGCAACCTGGGACACCATCTGGTCCCATGGAAGCAGTGTTTTTTGCTTTGGAGAGGGCAGCCTTCACCTGAGCATCAGAGATGTTTGGGAGGCAGCCCTCTGCCGGGATAGATACTTGCTCTTTTGGGGGGGGGGGTGGAGAAGTTTGCACTGAACCTGTCTGCCAGGATATTGGAGATGTCTGTGAGTTCAGTGTATTTTTTGTCATTTAGAATCAACTCAGAACAAGTCTGGGAGTTGCATTCCAGGTTCCTAACATAACTGAAAAAAGTCTTATGATTGTCTTTGGTGTCCTGTGCAATTTTTCTCTCGAAGCTGGCCTTGGAGGATTTTATGAGGGATCGTAATTTTTTTCTAGTACTGATCAGAGATGCCTTCCCTATTAGGGATTTTGTTCTATCATGTAGTAGCTTCCTCTTTCTGTTGTACAGTTTATTTATGGCTTGGTTTTGTTTGGGATAGCATGATCCATGCATTCCTGGAGATGTCCGTAGAATGCGTTTATATAGGATTCTGCAGTTTGGGCCATAGTTTCCACTGGCCCTGGGACCTTGAAGGATTCCACTTTGGTTTTGAGAAGAGAGAAGTTCACTTTTGAGAAGTTTTTCACTGTGGTTTTCTGGGCTGGGGGTGGGGTCGGGATGTGGACATCCAGTGAAATTAATTTATGGTCTGATCTTACCAATGAGGGATTTACTTCTGGTGTGGAGCATAGAGTCCCCATGTTGGTAATGATCAGGTCTAGTATGTTGTCCCCTCTTGTGGGAGTGGTGACTAGTTGTTCCATAGCATTTGAGTTTATAATTTCCAGGAACCTTTGGGCTAAGGTGCTGGGGCTTGAGTAGTGCTCCCAGTCAATGTTTGGGTAGTTGAAGTCACCCAATATAATGGTGTTCGAAGAGATCTTCATGTTCTCTAATGTTTTCAGGAAAGCCGAGTGGGATTCCTGACTTTGAGAGGGTGGTCTGTAGGATGCTATAAACTGAAAAGCAGTTTGTCTGGCACATCTTACCATATCAGTGGTCCTTTTCTTGAATTGTGTCAATGTGCAGTTCCTTCTATTAACAGCACTTAGAACCATAATCACTTGATTCCAGGTCTTTGCTCTTTCAGTTTGTTTAGATCCCTCTTTTCCAAAATAGTGCTTGCCTATGTCCTGAGGACCACCATGAGGATGTGGTTTTCCTCATTGCTGCAGTTGTCTTTTTTCTGTCATGCACTCACCTAAAAAAACATACAACAGTAACCTACCTCTTGGTTGATTTATGAAAATGAAATTCATTCATCAGCCTTACAGCTAAACAATGAAAGCATGCCTTGCAAATAAATCCCTTATGTTGCATAATTCCAGAAAAAAAAATAGCAGTAAAATAAATGAGTACAGCAACGTATATCCTGATGCCACACCCATATTTATGTAAGCGCTGTAAATCAGATATCACCCAACAACTGTGCACTAATAACTTATTTAGCATCATCCCAAAATACAAAAAAGCATTGCTAGCATTAGTTATTTATACTGGATGGTGAACAAGAGAGCCTCCTTAAACTCAAACTCTGTGGCTACCATCTGGAATGCTCTCCTGCATGCTCTCAGCTTCTTGAAAACCAACAGGCATTCAAAACACAACTAAGAAAATACCTGTCAACATCCTGATTCTGTAGCTGTACATCTCTAGGATGAGCATAACATATTTGCTTCTTCTTCCTGTTCTCTTATATCTCTACTCCCCTCTACTCTGTTACCAGCCATCACCCTGTCTTTACCCACCCACCTTCTACCTGTGCCTCTTTTAACTCTTACCTCTCATTTCATTTATATCTCATAAATAAATCAACCTTTTGCTTTTCACCCTTTGTAAATAACTCACTACTCTGTATTGTGACAGTTATCCTAATGTACATTTATTTAACTATATCTGTACAGAATGTAATTAGTATAAGAAACCTTACTACTTTATGTATAGTTACTATCTTATTTATTTTGTCATTGAAATGTATTGTAATTATATTCTGCCTGACATTGTTGATATTGTAGATTTTGTTTGTACTGCATGTACTGGTGCTTTTCTCCCCAGACCTCAACTGAAAAGGGGCCTTTGGGCCCAGACAGACTTCCCCATCAACAAATGTAAAATAAAATAAATATATATATATATATATATATATATATATATATATATATATATATACACACACACACACACACACATATATATATATATATATATATATATATATATATATATCAACAAATAATATTGCCATCATATGCTGCTGTTAAAAGATAAGCTCAAAAAAATAAAAATAGGTTCCATATCCGCGGTGGTGGTGCTGCGGTAGCGCTGTCGCCTCACAGTAAGACGCTGTCCACTTTGACTCTCAGCTAGAGTGTCTTCTGCGTGGAGACATGTGTGAATGGGAGTACCTTCGTTGAAGGTTGTGCATTAGGGCTGGCAACTCAGCACGTAAAAATCAACTGCCAATCATTAGTAAACCGGAGTTCTGCTGTGGCGACCCCTAACCGGGAAAAGCCGAAAGACACAACATTCTGCCATAGGTTCCCATTTATGAATGATACTCACAACTCCTGTTCTACAGCACAGCAACACCACAATACAATGATGTTAATGCAGCAGATCAGACTTCACCAAGTTATAAAAATATATAAAAGATTTTTTAATAAAGAATGCTTTTTATTCAGAGACACTAAAAGTAAACAATAAGAAAGAAGAGTGAAAACCTTGCAAAAGAAGCACAGACAAGCTAATTTCAGAAAAGCGTTTTGAGGTTGGTCTTGCTGACTGTGGTAATGAAGAACCAGAAGAAATAGCAAGAATCAACAAAATCAACCTAAAATGCTTTTCTGAAATTAGCTTGTCTGTATTTCTTTTGCAAAGTTTTCACTCTTCTTCCTTATTTTTGTACTTTCTAGAGTGACTGAATAAAAAGCATTATTTATTTAAAAAATCTTTTTTATATTTTTATTTTTTTACTTTTTAGTCTTTAAGTAAAGTATCTTCCCTCTGGTTGATTATACACTGAGCTACACTGATGTATCGCGCTGTCAGTAATGGAAAGAATAAATGAATTAATGAGCAAGTAGAATTGCCTTGAGTTTTCCTGTCTTTCTTAGTCAAAAACTGCAGAAATATGAAATGTAAAGAGTAAGTCATCATGCTCACTTGATGTCCAGGCCAACATCCTATCATACTTCTAATCCAGTTGGTTCCACACATCTGTTAATTACATCACTGTCTTTACCCTGGGCAAGACGGGATGCCCTAGAATGCTTGTTCATCTTTATATGCCATTCTTAATGGCCAAGAACCCTGTGCATCTTTTAATCCTTTGAAGCCACATGGTCTCACACACCTGTTCACCTACATCATTTCCCTCACTGCAAGCAAGATATGCTGCACTGGAATACTTGTTCATAATTTCCATGTCATTCATAATGTGCACAAACCCCAAGATGATAGTGAACCCCTGAAAAGTGACATGAACTCACCATTGCACTGAAGAACTATCCCTAGAAATGTAGTAACGGTATATTTCTGAGACAATATTGGGAGTCAAAATTTGGTATAGGTGAGAAATGGGATGCTTTTTTTTTTGCATCAAGTTCCCTAGAAACAAAGTATATTTGCCAGACAAGACAAAAGCTGCATCCAGCAAGTATCATCCATTACAGGTTACTTTTAACGACAGACATAGTTTGAACATTCCTCCTGGGCCTGGGACTATGGAAAATTATACCATTATGACAGATCTGGGCCACAGAACCCATAATGCAACTTTCCTCTGTAAAAACTAGCTCGGTGTTCTTTCTATTGTCTCACTAATGACAGAGGGACAATATTTTACTTAAAGGCTAAAATATTGTCCCTCTGTCATTACTTTTAGTCTTTAAGTAAAATATTGTCCCGCTATCATTAGCAAGACAGCACAACAGGGAGACAGAGCCACAAAGGCAATTCCAATAAAAAGCATTCTAAAAATTGTGCACTAATAACCTAGATAGCATAATCCAAAATACAAAAAATGTATTGCAAGCATTTATCATTCATATTGCCATCATATGCTGGTTTTAAAATAAGTGCCAAAAATAAGAAAATATTCAGTTGTCCTTTCTCATACATACATGTCCTGTATTACCATGAATTCCAGATCACAACTCCTGTCCAAATCCTTACAGTAACTAACAGTAATCAACTGTATCTAACAGTCACATCAATGAAGAAAAAGTATAACAATTTTACTGTATATTGAATATGCACTGCTTGCCAATAATTGTGTATCGCTTTTTTATCTTACTTTAAAAAGTCTGTGCTTTCTGACAGCAGTTGCTGCCTAACTTGACTGATCACAGATAAATCTGGCAGTATTACAGTTATTCATATAAATTCAGGCTTACTTAGGTTCATAAATAGGTACTAGGCTATTGGCCCAAGGGCCTAAGTAAGCCTAACCAACAAGGCTCCCTGGCTTACGCCACCCAAGAAAGTTAATTTCCTGTACCCCTGTCGAGCAGAGCCACAGAAGTGATCCCCATCGAGATTTTTTAGATGAGTAGCTTGTTCTAGAGTATAGGAAGTCTCTGGGACAGGAATCTATCCCTCCAGTATATCCTGTTTATTGTGGTGACAAGGTTTAGGTCCCTAGAGCGTTTAGCTTGGAGGGATTGGGATTTCTTTAGGTGTAGTATGCCCAACAGCTCTGGGATTAACATATCTTTACATATATTTATATGTTAGGCAGAGATCTCCTCGGAGTAGGCGATATGCTACAGAGTAAAGCTGGAGTTTTTTGAGATGGCCTGCAAAGTCTTGTCAGCCATGCTGATCTCTGTAAATCACAGTTATAAGAGAATGTGCATGTCATCAGACACATGTAGCGAGCCTTCCAGTAACTGAGAATGACCTGAGCTGAGTGCAGAAACACATGATAGCATTTAGTATATCTCAAATATCCCTATGAATCTAAATTAAAAAATTAAGTCAACATTTAGGTCAGAGTATCCTGAAGCCTAATCATGCTGATCATGCATACTCTGGCATACCTTATCACTTCATACAATATATATATACATGCACATACATACTTTAAATATATTATATATTATAATTATTAGCTAAATAGTTATTTGTGTTATAGGCAGATAGCTGAAAAAATACATTGATCTGTGCAGGCCACAAACTAGTTGTTAAATAGACAATTTTATAAGACAGTTATTTCCAAAATAATAAATGCAAGCACAAGATAGCTGACCAGAGTTAGCCACCACATCCTAGGCAGAGTGGTGATGGTCATGCGGGAAGCAGAGAGGTTAGTGAAGACTGTGCAGATTAATTTTTTACTTTCAGAATTGAAAAAATATTTTTCTTATAGCAAACCTATATTATATTAGTTAAACATGCAGGTACACTATACAAGGAATAGTGCAAAGCAAACACTTACATTAGAATGGAAGGATCTGCAAAAGTTTAAAAATGTACCCATCCCCAGACAAGAATAGCTGTAGCCAGACCAAAAAAATGTAACAATTTGAAGGAAGCTATGATATGCTTCTACTTTAACTTGCAGTAAACAAAGTTTGGAATTAGCATTAATACATAAAAATATTTCTCATGCTTTGCTTATTAATAACTATAAGCTTATCTGGGAGATTTACATACACATATATGATAGGTAAGCAACCATGCCCTCTGTCTTTTTTTATGCAGCTGAAGAGATTGACTACAATAATTCCCAGTTGCAGAAAAGAATAGCCTTGTTGACTGAGTTTGCTTGTGAGTATGCCATCAGTAAATATGCTTCTGAAATTAAAAAAAATATATATCTCTTTCACCAAAGCAATCTGTTGGATAAGAAATGAAAATTACTTTTTGTTACTTTGTTATTAAGTATAAATCCAGAAATATGTAGTACAGAAAAATGTAAGAATAGAGGTAATGTGCTTCCAGTACACAACTGCAGCACAACCCATTTCTGCAAAATATTGCAGAATTTGGTATCATTCATCATATGTTACATCAGCTTATTTCTTTATCAGTAGGCTGCAACTGTGAAATTCATCACCATTCCATAGCCTTCAACTGACAGTTAACAGCTTTCCAGTATTATTACCAAAAATATTTTTCCAAATAAATATTAATAATAATAACTAAGCGCTGTTAATAAAGTATGTATTCATGTACCAAAAAATTCTGAGTCAATTTATTGTCTCCATTTCTTGTTTGTCTCTCTACACTTCCTATCTCTTTTTCTTATTTTAATTATGCATTACTTTTTCTTTTTTTTTTCTATGCCTCCTATTTATGTTCCTTTTTTCCACATGTTCAAACATCCCAGGAGCAGCCCAACCATGTTTCTCTCAAGTCAGGAAGTGTTCATCCTCTGCCTGTCCAAAGACATTCTTACAGGGTCAGGTGATGGTACCAGTCCTGTAGGAATCCTGGCATAGCACAGCCTGGCAAGTCTCACTGATTGTGAGGATGTGGTGGAGCAAGTAACAGAGAGACAACTTAGGCCTGCAGTGGGTGTAAGATTCATTGTCTTGATCGGCTAACTCCACCCAGCCACCACAGGCCTCTGTCTCCTCAATATCAGGATCTTCCACTGCACCACCATCAGTCTGTAGAAATATTTGAGTTCCAGCAGACTAGGGTGCTGCTGGTAACAACTCGTCTTCATCTCCCCCTATCCCTAATCCTTTCTTCTATACCCACTAACCTACATTCTTTTATAAAAATTTGACTAATAGGGGGTGTTTTCCCCCCAAAAATATAAAATCCCTCCTCCTCCACCTCCTCCAACAAAACCTTCTTGATGTGTTCCTCTTGTGTATCTGTTTTTGTGATGTCTCCCACTTTTTTGATCTTTACTATCTTCCCCTTTCCACTCTTTTAAAGAAATAATCAAAGTGTCCACGTAAGGACACCCCTACAAAATACATATATATGTATATATATATATATATATATATATATATATATATATATATATATATATATCTTTATATCTTTTAAAAGTTAATATAAATAGCTGCATGCTGCACTGCTTGCATTATATATTTGTCATTATGTCTAACATGCTTCCGCATAGCTGTGCTCATCCATAGTACGCAAACATTTCCAAAATCACAATAGCATTTATGTTTTCACATAGTACTTCATATATAGTTAAAACATAGCTTCACCATCATTTCAAGAAAGAGTGTATTCCCTAGCAGAATCTTTGACATTGCCATAGTCATTGCAAATAACCTTCAATTATGTATAGGCATAGTGGCTCTCTTCGCAAATAACTGCTAGAAAGTATGAACTCAGAATTGTGAATGCCACCTAATATGTTTGAAAGGAAGCAGCTAACATCCTGGTGTGGTAAAGTGTAAAGAAAGAGCAAGATACATTATGTACTGTCCATGAATATGAGCACAGATACGGGAAAGTTGTACAGAAATGTGATGTGTGAAATTAGTGTCTTAAGAACAATAAATAACACAGAACATCTTCAGAATAGATCTTAACAGATGTACCACATGGTTGTCCTGAAACTGCAAAATATCTAAATCCATGGACTCAAGTGGGTACAGACTTATTTCATTTCAAAGAAGATACATACTTAATATTTGTAGGATATTGCATCAAATATCCCAGAGTGATTAAATTAACACACATTATAAGCAACACTGTAGCAAGGGCATTAAACCAACTTTCTCAAGACAAGGCATACCTAAAGCACTCATATCAAGCTGTCCACAGTGTAAGAGTATAGAATATAAAAGATCCGAAAAACAGTTGGGAGTTTAAGCATGTGACTACATGCTGGGTTGCTGTCGGTCCAGTAAACAAAAGGAAAGAAATATCCAAACAGTAAAAAAAAGCTGAGAAAGAATCCTACAGTAGCTGTGGGGGCAATCATATTTTAAGTTTGGAATATAGGAATACTCAGTTGTGGAATGTCAATTTATCATCAGGTTAGTTACAAATAGGAGGAACCTACTGGTGTCTGCAATTTTGTAGAGAGTTGAGGCAATGTAAAAAAAATGGGTGAGTGAAATCAACAAAGATAAAAACATTAGCATGACAAAACACTCTTGTCTCCCAGATTTGCAGAGAAAAGAAAAACTAAGAATCTACTTTCCTGCTGAATTTTAGGATCAGCAGCCTAAAGCTAAAGTAAATAAGTGAGCTGCTGAACTGAGATGTCATGCAGTTCTGGGAGAAGATGGTCAGTCATACAGACGAAACCCATGACATCCCTTTAAAACAGGAATGTCTAGTCCAGACAGTTACAAAGAAAGCACAGAGATACAAACATGTACTAAAGGCATGGAGGAAAGAAGTCTCACAAGAGGAAGGTGTATTTATTGTGTCTTTACCAGTATCTGAGTAAGCAGAACTAACCTAAAAGGAATATAATAAGAAAAGACAGAACATACCTATCAAGTATAAAAACTGAAAAGTTTCATTCATTGCAATGTACTGAAGGTGAATAAAAAATCAGATTTGATGTAGAAATCACATATGTAGTGCAGAGTTCAAGTTAATTTAAAGTGATCAGTAACAGTAATGAATGACACTTCATAGAGTATTTATAAAACTTTAAATTTTAATAACTAGAAATAGTATATTCTGTATACACCTATAAATTAGAAAACTTACAGGTAGGAAAGTCTTGTCGTCTTACACCTCTTTCTGGAAGGCAGTAAACACAGTACTGGAAGGCAGTAAAAAGGACACAGTAAAGTCCTTGTAGTGGATGGTCACTCATTTAAGCTCTCTGAATCTTAATTGAGCGTTTTGAAAGACATGACTAATATTGTTCTGCTAAAGCTTCTCATTAATTTCATACTGTTGAGCCTTGTGATTCATTTAATCTGGCTAGGGGCTGTTCTTCTCTTCATTCTTGTACACTGCAGTGACTTCAACAAAGTATTAGTTTAAGGGTGTGCACACACAGCAAAGTATTAATTTAAGGGTGTGCGCACACAACAAAGTATTAGTTTAAAGGTGTGCACACTTATGCAACCAGCATATTGTAAGTTTTTTTATTTTTTATATTTTTCCCTTAATAGTTTGTTTTTCAGTTGAATTGTACAGGTTATAGGTCACATTAAAGGTGGGAAAAGTTTTGAAATGATTTATTGTGGTCTTATTTTTTTATATATCACAAAAACCTGGCATTTTACTAGGGGTGTGTACACTTTTTATATCCGCTGTATGTCCCAAATAGCAAAAGATCTTTGCAATTGTAATGTCAGTGGTAGAGGTAAAAATAACACATTTGTGAAATACATTTTAACCAGACAGCAAGCATTCTGCATGGTGCTTTTTGCCTGTTAGGGTACAGACACTTTGGAATACTGCAAAGAACTCTGGGCAGTTTTGTGTCTATGACAGTAAGTAACTTAAGATCTGGTGTTGTCTGTCAGTAGTGTGTGAGGAAAATGAGAGAAACTCATTAACTTCATCAACATGCACTAAGCTATGAAAGAAATGTGCTAAACAATGCATTTCTGATTCCGTTAGTCACTTCTGCCATGCAAGAAACAGCAACACAGACTGAATCAAACACATCTTACTATTTGCTCATTCAAAAATCTGTGCTTGTCACTGACTTAGCATTGTCAAAATGACTTTGTTGAAGATGACTATAAATCTAGCTAAAAAGATTCATTATGCAAGAATGAGTTTTGATCATTGTTGATGCTTTTCTAGTATTAGCACACTGAGATATTGGCAGGAGACCGAAGTGACCTCAAAAGAGGAGGTCAAATTGTTACTAAAGTCATGCGGTAATGCATTAATATGTTTTAACTACTCAGTTAACACCAAAATACCATGCATAATTATATACTGTATGTCTCAAAGTCTAAATAGAAGGATTTCTTATTGTGTTGGTTCTAGCATTTTATGTTGCCATCTCTACTGGAGACTCTACAACAATGTACCTTTTGTAATTAGTGTATACCAGGTGTAGGTGTGAGGTTTGAGCATGCTAAGTATCTTTACTAGAGTTGTGGTACCCTGTGTTGTGTGGAAAAAGATATTAAATGTTGTCCGGTCATATGTAATGTAATGTAACTATACTGTTATGATGTTTTAGTTCCAGCTATAACAACCACAATCCATGCAGAATAAGCACATTCACTTCTTTTTTTTTCACTCTAGCCCCAAGTATAGTGAAAAGCATGCAATGGATGCAAAGCATATTGCCAAGAGATTATATTTTCACATAACTGATTTTCCTTCTTCAGTAAATATCTGAATTAATTTTATACCAAGTTCTATCTGACTGAGGTCAACTCAATGAATATGGATTCTCCAATAGCTGTTTTCCATAGAAAAGAACTGCTGACGTGTACCAAATGTATTCCTTTATTTTGGGAGATTTCTTCTTTGTTTGTCTTTGTGAGACAATAGATTCAGCTTGTATACATTCAGAGGTATGAAGATCTTGCCAAAATATGTAGTTTAAAATCAAATATAAATTACTTAGCTTCATTTAGCTTTGTATATTCTTTTTCAAAAATGCCTTAAATACAGTTATACAGTGGATATAAAAAGTTTACACACCCCTGTTAAAATGCCAGGTTTTTGTAATATAAGAAAATGAGACCACAATAAATCATTTGAAAACTTTTTCCACCTTTAATGTGACCTATAACCTGTACAATTCCATTGAAAAATAGGCAAATCTGTTAGGGGAAAAATATAAAAAAATAAAAAATGTACAATATGCTGGTTGCATGAGTGTGCACACCCTTAAACTAATACTTTGTTGAGGCACATTTTGATTTAATTACAGCATTCAGTTTTCTTGGGTACACTCCTGACATCAATTAAGGAGACTCTGATTAACCCCAAATAAATTTCATCTGTCCTAGTAGGATTTTCCTGACATTTACTCAGTCGGCTGCTACAGCCAAAGCCATGGTTCGCAGAGAGCTTACAAAGTATCAAAGGGATCTCATTGTTGAAAGGTATCAGTCAGGAGATGGGTACAAAAAAATTTCCACAGCATTGGATGTACATGGAACACAGTAAAGACAGTCATCAAAAAGTGGAGAAAATATGGGACAACAGTGATGTTGCAAAGAACTGGACATACTTCCTAAATTGATGAAAAGACAAGATGAAAATTGGTCAGAGAGGCTGCCAAGAGACCTACAGCAACACTGAAAGAGCTGCAGGAATTTCTGGCAAGTACTGGTTGTGTACTACATGTGACAACAATCTCCCATATTCTCCATATATCTGGACTATGGGGTAGGGTTGTAAGACGGAAGACTTTTCTTACATAGAAAAACATTCAGGCCTGGCTAAAATTTGCAAAACAATACATCAAGTTTCCCAAAAGCATGTGGAAAAATGTGTTATGGTCTGATGAGACCTAGGTTGAACTTTTTGCCCACAATTCCAAAAGGTACGTCTGGCACAAAAATTAGAAGTTATGTACTCACCATAACGTTCCATCTGAGTAGGTGTATTCATTTGTCTGCAACCTGTGGGTTATGGATCCGATATCGGATCCGAACCGGCATGGTTTTCCAGCTATGGATCCAAGCTCTCAGCTCCTCCCCTCACCCATAATGCCCTGCTCTACCCTCATGACCTCAGATCGAGTTTGCCAAAGCAACAACACCCTAAAAAGGGTAACATAGAATATGCAGGAAACTGATAGGCCAGGGGGATAGGAGGGCGGGATGGTTGCAGACAAATGAATACACCTACTCAGATGGAACGTTATGGTGAGTACATAACTTCTAAATCTGAAGTAGGATATTCATTTGTCTGCAACCTGTGGGACAGAGTCCCCAGCTACCTGAATCTTGGGCGCCATCATGGAAGGATATTCCGGAGCACCGCTGGAGCCAAAGGATGCTCTACCCCTAGATGCAAGATCCAACTTATAGTGGGAAATAAACGTATGAGATGAAGCCCACGTGGCTGCTGCACAAATATCATCTAGAGGAATCCTAGCCTTGAAGGCTGCCGAGGTAGATACTGACCGGGTTGAATGGGCATGAACACCCTCTGGTGCGGGCCTTCCTGAAGCTTGATAAGCCAATAAAATGCACTGTGAAATCCAGCGGGACAGAGAAACTTTAGAGATTGGCTTGCCCAAATTGAATTTTGCAAAGGAAATAAACAGCTGGTCGGATTGCCTATGACCAGCTGTCCTGTTCAGATAAAATCTAAGTTGCCTGTGAACATCTAGTGAATGTAGCTTATATTCACCTTTGTTTCATATTTAGGGAAGAAAACAGGGAGGTTAATGGATTGATTGATGTTTGCTTCAGAAGCGATTTTAGGAAGAAAGGACGGGTTGGTCCTGAGGGAGACATGGTCCGGATGAAATACCAAGTAAGGAGGTTTAGCTGATAATGCTTGAAGTTCAGAAACTCTCTTGGCTGATGTAATGGCTACCAAAAAGGCTGTCTTGTAGGACAAGAATTTGAGATCCACCGTAGCCGCTGGCTCGAAAGGAGGAGCGGTCAAGGCCTGTAGGACCAGAGAAAGGTCCCAAGGAGGAACTGCTTGTTTTATAGGGGGCCTGAGAAGAAAAGTACCTTTAAGAAAAATTTTACACAATTTGGCTGACATAAGAGGATTAGAGTCATGGCCAATGTGATAGTGAGAAATTGCCGCCAGTTGTACTTTGACTGTGGAACTGCTGGCACCATCGTTAAAGAGAGTGGTTAGAAAGTCAAGCACTAAAGGGAGAGGAACCGTGAAGGATTCAGGCCTTGCCGCTCCACAAAGAGAAACGTTTCCACTTGCTTCGTAAACCTTTCTAGTGGATGGTTTATGAGCCGCCACCAAAATTGTCTTAACCGGTGATCAAATACCAGTCCTTATCAAGAGTGGAACTGGAGCAGCCAAGCGGTCAGCTTCAGGTTGTCCAGATTCGGAGGAGGAATGCAGGATGGATGGGATATCAGATCCGGGATGGGATCTAGAATCCAAGGAGGATTCACCGAGTGAGACCTTAGGAAGGGGAACCAGATCTGTCGAGGCCAGAATGGAGCAATGAGAATCATTCTGCAACCCACCCGAGAGGCTTTCTGAAGAACTTGGAGCATCAGAGGCAAGGGTGGATAGGCATACAGAAGACCGGGTGGCCAAGCATGCACCAGAGCGTCTCTTGGGGTACCTCCGGAGGAGGTATTAGAGCGAAAAACTGTCGCACTTGGTGTTTGAGGGAGAAGCAAAAAGATCGCATGAAGGGGTTCCCCACTGTGCGAATATGCGTTCCGCTACTTGACAATTGAGAGACCACTCGTAAGGGGTCAGAATGGTGCGACTGAGCTTGTCCGCTAGGATGTTGGACCGACCGGAATGTGCGTTGCTATTAGAAAGCGATTGGTGGAGATTGCCCATTCCCAAACTCTCATGGCCTCTCGACAAAGAGGGTAAGACCTTGTTCCCCTTGCTTGTTGATGTACCAGACAACAGACATGTTGTCCGATTGAATCGCAATTGTTCCCAAGGGAAGAAAGTCCTGAAGTGCTAGCAACGCTAAGAGCACTGCTCTCATCTCTAGAACATTGATATGCAGTAAGGTCTCTGAATCGTTCCACGTGCCTTGGACGGTCCGGCCAAAGTGCCCCCACCTGAGGCGGGAGGCATCCGTGGTCACCGTGGCGAGAGGGGAAAAGCACCACAGGGGCGGCCTTTGTGGAGATCCGGGAGTGGAGCCACCACAAGAGGGACCGCTTGCAAGCCTTGCTGATCGCTATGGGATGATGCATGGGGAGAGCAAGGTATGACCACTGTACTAAGAGCGTCCACTGTAGAATGCGCATATTGAGCCTGGCAAGAGGAAGAAGTGCTATAGCCGATGCCATGGACCCTAGAGCCCTCAGGACCAACTCCGCTGGAACAGAACTTGAATGGAGAATGGCCCGCACCTGGAGCTGCAGATTTAGAACTCTGTCCGCAGTGAGGAAGGCTCGTAAACTCCTTGTGTCTAGCCTGGCCCCTATAAAATCTAAGAGCTGTGTGTGCCAGGTTGGATTTCTTTGTATTTATTGTGATGCCCAGAAAGGGAGCAAGATGGAGAAAGGAGTCTCGCCAATAGAAGTAGATGCCTTGTTGGGGCGGTAAGAAGCCAGTCGTCCAGGTAGGGAAAGACCTGCACCCCTGAAGCCTCAGGTGGGCCGCTACCACTGCTAATACTTTGGTGAACACCCTGGGGCTGTGGTGAGACCAAAGGGAAGGACCCGAACTGGTAGTGACTGGCTCCCAGCCGAAGCGGAGAAACCTCCTGGGCGCCTGTCCATCAGGATGTGGTAGTACGTCCTTGAGGTCTATCGAGCACATCCAGTGATTTTCTCCCAGAAGGGGAGAATAGATTGCAGAGTGACCATTCGAATTTTTCTTTGGGGACTGCCAGATTCAAGAGAGAGAGGTCTAGGATTGGTCTTAGTTCCCCGTCTTTTGGCACTAAAAAGAATCTGGAGTAGAACCCTGATCCGATCTGGTCTGGGGAACGGGCTGGATGGCTCTTTTCTTTAGCAGATGGCCAATTTCTGCCAAAGCGGCCTCGCGTTGACCGGGTGGGGCGTCTGGGAGGGACTTCAACTTTGGAAGGTGAAGGAAAGGAATGCGATATCCCTGGATATGATTTGGAGAACCCAGCGGTCCGATGTTATGGACTCCCATGCCGCTAGGTGCCCCGAACGTCCCCGACTGCCTCCAGAGTAGAGCAGTCGGGCAACCCTCAGGGTTGCTGCGCGGGCCGTTCAGACAAAGGTTCCCTGGACCCGAAGTTTCTGGGAGCCCCTCTGCCTCTAGGGCGGCGTCCTCCCTGTCCTCCTCTGCCACGGAAGGACTGGTTGTCCGAGCAGGCTGGGACTGCTGCGACTTCGAACCACATCTTCTTCTGACCCTTTTGGTTCCTAGAATAGGGCCTCTGGGGTGCAGAGAAGCCGGATTCACGGCAGACAGCGTCTTCCCGTCCTTTCGCTCTGGGTCAACGTCTCGACGGTCTTGCCAAACAGAGCAGAACCATCAAAGGCGTTCGCAAACGACACTTTGAAGGGCTCAGAAAAATCGCAGTGATGGAGCCAGGCCTGACGTCTAGTGACCAGTCCTGTCCCCGCAGCTCTAGCGGCGCCTTCCGTTGCATGGGAGAGTAGCCGCATAGAAGTATTTGTAACTGACCTAAGAGTGGCCATACGGGTGGAGTGCAGAACTCTGTCCTCCTCCGAAATGGACTCAGGGGGGGATGCAGCATATTCCTTAATAAGATCTCGCTGCATCCTAATGACATGTGCCAAATAGTTCAGCGCCCTTACCGAGAAGGTCGCCGAACTGAACATCCGCTTCCCCAAGCGGTCCATCATCCGAGACTCCTTGCTCGGTGGGTGGACTGAGGGACTCTCCTGAGCCAGTTCCCTCTTTGTGGCCGCCGTCAACATGGCATCTACCGGAGGCCCCTTACTCCAATGGGTCCGGTCGGATGGCGGACTAAGGATCCTATCCGGTCTTTTGGGAATTGGCTCCACGGTGTCCGGTTCCTTCCACGCCCTGGTGGTAATAAGGTCCACCAGGGGGTCGGCAGGGGGGGACACCCAAGAGGTAGACGGGCCCGTTTCAAATGCCTCCAAGAACACGGACTCGTCCGAGGAAGACTTGGGGCAGACCACCCCTTATACGGAGCATTTCCATGATGTCTCCAAAGGAGACATCCTCGGGGTGACCGTGGGGAGCCTTCCCTTCCTCCAAGTCCGTGTCTTCTGTGAGAGACTCGGGAGTCAATGTGCCTCCTTTGCGTATGCTTGCGAGGGACCTCCTCTGGGGGCTGTCAGAGGAGTCCTCGCAGCAGCAATTTGATCCATAGGAGCAACTTGGGGCACAGAAACGGGCTGTCACAGGGGTCGGATGGTGGAAGCCTGGCCCAGTGCAGAGGGAGCTGGACGGAGCCGAACAAGTGCCGGGGTCCGGAGACCCTCAACAGAGCCCTCTCCACTACATCAAAAGCGAAGGGAGCCGACCTCGACCAAAGGATCCGACAATCGGCTCCCTCGGATCCGAGTGGACGAGCCGGCGCCGCGCGGATCCGAAGGACAGTACGCTCCGACACAGACGGCGCCGGAGCACTGATCCCCGGATCCGAGGCTCGGATCCAGGCTCCGAGAGGTCGGATCCGGCACTTTCGAGGGCAGGGTCGGATCCGGTACCAGTACTATCGGCGCCACCCACCCCGCCCGCTGCACGGCTCCAGCTGCTCGAACCCGGATAGCGGGTCGGAGAAGGAGCAATAGGCTTAAAAGGGTGTTGAGCTCCCCGAGGGGAGGCAAGAGCACTCCCATCTGCATCTGGGCCTGGATGAACCTTCTCATCATCCGGTCCAGATCAGCATCAGAAAGGCTATGTGTAGATCTCGACGAGGCTACCGAGGTAGGCCTGGAGTGCCTCCTCGATAGCCTCGACGGAGATCGGGTCTCCTCCTCCTCAGGACCCGGTGAAAAGCACACAGGGGACCGGAGCCGAAGGAGGAGACCGAACCGACAACGGAGCCGGGAGAAGCCGCTTGGCTGGCGGGCGAAACAGAGGTCTCGGCCCGCCGCCAGGTGCTTCTCCTCCGTCCTTTACTAGCGTCCTCTCCTCTCCAGAAACGGGAGGTTGAGTCCCAGGAGCAGGAGGGGGTGCCACAGGGGGAACAACCGTAGCCACAGTTGTTCCCGAAGGAGCGGAGGCCGGAGCCGAGTCTGGCGGTAAAAGACCCGCCAAGGCAAGCTTGGACCTCCGCTCCTCAGTGCCCTGGGGTTGAACCCTGCACAAATGGAACAACCAGATGTGAGGTGTTCAACCCCGAGACACTTAACACACCGAGTGTGGCCATCAGCCGGTGAGAGCTTATGGCCACACTCGGAGCATTTAGAGAAAATAGATTTAGGCTGATCAGCCATAATCTAAAAAGCTACTAAAAGTAACTTAAACAAAAAGACACACAGGCCCAACACACACACTCTACGCAACAGCGAGGGGAGGGAAAAAAAATTACTTAATTTAACTCAAAATAAAACTATCAAAGAGGGAAACCTAAACTTTCACACAGAATTACACAAAAAACTTAAAATTTTCTGTTTTAACAGGTAATAAATCACCACTTAGCTGAGAGCTATGAATGCAAATCCAGTCACCAGCGCGGCAAACGAGATCTGAGGTCATGAGGGTAGAGCAGGGCATTATGGGTGAGGGGAGGAGCTGAGAGCTTGGATCCATAGCTGGAAAACCATGCCGGTTCGGATCCGATATCGGATCCATAACCCACAGGTTGCAGACAAATGAATATCCTACTTCAGATCAACACTTTGCATCACCAAAAGAACACCATCCCCACAGTGAAGCATGGTGGTGGCAGTATCATGCTTTGTGGTTGACTTTCTTCAGCTGGAACTGGCGCTTTAGTCAAGGTGGAGGAAATTATGAACAGTTCCAAATACCAGTCACTTTTGGCCCAAAACCTTCAGGCGTCTGCTAGACAGCTGAAGATGAAGAGGAATTTCACCTTTCAACACAACAATGACCCTAAGCATACATCCAGATCAACAAAAGAATGGCTTCCCCAGAAGAAAATTAAAGTTTTGAAATGGCCCAGCCAAAGCTCAGACCTAAATCCAATAGAAAATCTGTAGGGTGACTTGAAGAGGCCTGGGCACAACAGATGCTGTCACAATCTGACAGATTTGGAGCACTTTTGCAAGGAAGGGTGGGCAAATATTGCCAAGTCAAGATGTGCCATGCTGATAAACTCTTACCCAAAAAGACTAAGGGCCGGATTCACGAAGGCTTGCACGGAGTCTAAGAGTAGTGTAAGACTCCATGCAGCCTTCGCAATCCAGGAACAGCCCAAAGTCCATGTAAGAGACAAGCTAAAACAGCTCTTACACGGAGTGGGTGTGGATAAGCTAATCACCTCACTTGCAGCCGAATAGCATGCAAATGAGGATGATTAGCGATCCATGAAGCCCAGAACAGCCTGTGTAAGAGCCGTTTTAGCTGCAGAAATGTACTCAGTTGACAACTGAGTACGTTTCTGCAAAAACTGCAATGGAGCCATGTCAGCTCCAAATAAAGGGTGCATATGTGTCATGCAGCATGCCAATGGCCAAATATGTGGCCATTGGCAAAGTAACCTGATGCAAATATATTAAAAATATAATTTTTTTTTTTGGCGATTGCCGATGTTTAAACCCAGCGCAGCCCCACACAAACGGGCTGTGCTGTATAAAACATAAAAATGAAGGTTTTAAACCCACAAATGTGGGTTTTATACAATACATGGAATGTCAATGTAGGGACCAGCAGACCAAAACCAACATGGCCACCGTGTAGTGGTAGCTAAGGGGGGAAGCTGAGTCTAAGAGATGTAACTAAGCATTAGTAGGCAATCTGATGCAAATGAGTGTTAGGATACTGAATTCCACTGTCACATAGCAAATGAGCACAGTCTGAGTAGTGTAAGAGTTACAGAAGGGGAAGGAACAGAGTAGGAGATAGGTGACATCACAGGGGGGAATGGTAGAAAGAAATGCAGCTCATTGGAGGTCAGAGTTACATGACAGATGTCAGACAGATATCATGGAAAGAGGTGTGCCACTAAATAAGCATGAGAAAGTCAAGAAATGGAAGGTGTACACTGTTGCCTACACCAAAGTTTCTTGCTGGGTGTGTATGCGCACGTGAGCGCGCCATGAAGCAGACTGAGCATGTGGGAGCGTGTTGGGAGATGTTTAACACTGTTTGCGTGGGTGTGCACGCGTTTTAATCCGAATAAGCAGATTCTGAACCGTGTAAGTATGTGTGCGCGCGTGTAAGCCACTGTGAGCATGTTTCTGCTGGTTTGCACATGGCTCCTCCCTGAGGAAACAGAGAGGAAAAAGGAAGCAACAGATTTAGTAGGAAGCTAGCAAGGAATACTGCTGGAGCTAGCAGGTGAAAACAATTAGACGCAGGCAATTACACAGGCAGAATAGTAGCCCAGCCCAGCACTTAAAACTCTGCAAACAGCAGTGCAGGATGTTTCTCTCAAGAGACACTGCAAGACAGGAGTTAAGTTATCAGAAGTGAAAACTGAAAAAGCTGAACTCAGAGCAGAAATGTTAGGGGCTGCCATAGCTGTCATAATGAAACATAGGTGACTTGCTGAGGGTGGTGATAATGCAGATGGTGCCAGACAACCCACAGTGAGGAGACGGAGAAGAGTGTACAGGCCCAGGGTCACCTACCACAGGTTACATGAGCTGGAGATAGTAGAGCGCTATAGAGTGGACAGAGACCTCCTGCAGCAAATAGTGGAGCTGTGCAGGCCACGCCTCACACACAGAACCAACAGAGGGGAACCCATCCCAGTGGAAACCAAGTTATGTGTTGGCCTAAGAATACTAGCAACAGGTACCTTCCAGAGACCAACTGGTGATATGATGGGGATATCACAGGCATCAGCCTCCAGGGTACTGCACCAGTTCCTGGATGCCATGTCAGCACATGTCGGTGATCATGTATATTTCCCCAATGCCCGTGAGGTATTGGCCAGCAATATGCGTCTCTTCCAGCAAATAGCGGAATACCCTGAGGTAGTGGGTGCAATAGAGTGCACGCACATATGCATCAAAGCACCAACCGGTGAGCGGGGTAGGGCATACATCAACCGCAAGGGCTTCCCCTCCATCAACTGCCAGGTTGTGTGTGATGCCCAGGGCATAATAATGAACGTGTGTGCTGGCTGTCCTGGGAGCTACCATGATTCCCACATCTGGCATTTGACGCAGCTGTACCAGACATTTGCCAATGGGGACATCCCGCACGGACACCAAGTGGGGGATGCAGGTTATGCACTGGAGCCGTGGCTGATGACACCCATCAGAAACGCACACACACCTGAACAGGAATGCCATAATGAGGCACACGCACAAACATGTAATGTAATAGAGCATGTGTTTGGGCTGCTCAAGTCATGGTTCTGGTGTCTGGACACATCTGGTGGAGCCTTGCAGTACACATCAACTACATGTACCCAAATTGTCATTGTATGTGCTATGCTACATAATATGATCTTGCGAAAACAGCTGCAGCAGGACCAGCATAGGGCTGGGCCAAACAGCCCCCCACCATTGCCAAGGCCATCACAGGCAGAGCGTGACTCAGACGAGGAACAACCTGAGCCTGCCCCAGTAGGCAGAAGGAGGCGTGCCCAGTATGCCCTGGCCTTGGCAAAGAGGCAACACATAGCGCATACACTGGCTCAGTAGGAACCCTGGGAATGATACCCCTCTCTGACTCACTCATATAGTAACAGGGATGCCTAACATGACACAACCTGCTCTCAAACATGTACAGGGAAGTGTAATATGTGCATCCGACAGAGGCAGCCCTGCAGCACCACCTGAGGCATGAATGCTATGTGTTAAGTAATGTAACACCATGTACTATATGCACACCTGAGGACCCTGACTAACATCCTACCCTCACCAAGCATCATGCCACAACATGTGGAATACACTACCAATGTTGGACAAGCCTGGTTTAAGTAGTTCATATCAGAACAGAATGCAACATGGTCAGATGTACACAACTGGCCCCTAACCAGGCTGTTGTGCTCACTATCGAAATGTAAAGCAGTGATAGCACTAAAGCCCAGGATACTGTCCACCACAGTCAAAGTACTACCAGTACACTATACAGTACTACAGTGTTAGGTCAGTGTGAAAGGATGTTGACAACTGTATGCAAAGTATCCCATGCAAACACTGCAGGCACAGTATAATCCTGTTGTGTTCACACACAAAGCAGTTGTACAGTAACTACACAACATGACACACAACACACAACCATAAACGGTTTATATTTGTTGAAGTTCACACTCATCCACAAATGTGGTGGGCTGCAGAGTCCAACATATGGAATGCTCACACTGGGCATGCTCACACACTTTGATAAATGAGACATATGTCAGACAACATGCCATGGGAAGGCTAAACTGGGCATGCTCACACACTTAGGCCAAATCTCAGTTTAGCAGTTGGACACACATATCTGGTATTTTTACGTGTTATTCCAGAAACCAACCACATTACAGCAGTCTGCCCAGTGCACACAGTTAAATGACTACAGAGACATACGTGATATAGTGGATCCCTCCCATATGCAGACATCTTCCACAGATGCACAAGTTGTTCATACAAACAGGGAATGCTATGGTAATAAAGATGTGCAAACAGTCTATCAGCAACAAATAATGTGCATTTGACAATTAAACATATGGGTGTAGAAGTCAACACTAGGCTGTTTGCCCTAGGGAATGACAGCTTAGCCAGAGTGTGCTTGGTGTCTGCCTCCCCACAGGATGCACATTCCCTTTTCTAAACACCGATGATGTCAGCACCCCATAAGTACAGCAGGAGAAAACAAACTTCCCAGTAATGCGAATAGCGTGCTCCGCTAATGCGTCCGTCACAAGTGTCATAGCATAGTTAGATAGGGGTTTGAATCCTGCAAATGCTGAGTGTGTGTGTGTGAGTGGGGTTGGTGTGTGTATAAGTCTGTTGGAGAGAAATGTCCCTTTTGGCAACTGGGAAAACACACTACAGGATGCACATTCCCCTTTCTAAACACCGATGATGTCAGCACTCTATAAGTAAAGCAGAAGAAAAAACTCTCCCAGTAATGCAAATAGCGCGCTCTGCTAATGCGTCTGTCTCAAGTGTCATAACATAGTTAGGTAGGGGTTTGAATCCTGCAAATAGCAAGTGTGTGTGAGGGAAATGTCCCTTTTGGCAACTAGGAGAACAGACTACAGGATGCACATTCCCCTTTCTAAACACCGATGATGTCAGCACTCTATAAGTATAGCAGGAGAAGGGAAACCTCTCAGTAATGCGAATAGCGCGCTCTCCTAATGCATCCGTCTCAAGTGTCATAACATAGTTAGGTAGGGGTTTGAATTCTGCAAATAGCAAGTGTGTGTGAGGGAAATGTCCCTTTTGGCAACTAGGAGAACAGACTACAGGATGCACATTCCCCTTTCTAAACACCGATGATGTCAGCACTCTACAAGTATAGCAGGAGAAGGGAAACCTGTCAGTAATGCGAATAGCGCGCTCCGCTAATGCGTCCATCTCAAATGTCATAACATAACTAGGTAGGGGGTTGAATCCTGCAAGTGTGTGTGTTTTTCTCAGGGGGGTTAGTGTGTGTGTGAGGGAAATGTCCCTTTTGGCAACTAGGAGAACAGACTACAGGATGCACATTCCCCTTTCTAAACACTGATGATGTCAGCACTCTATAAGTATAGCAGGAGAAGGAAAGCCTCCTAGTAATGCAAATAGCACGCTCTGCTAATGCATCCGTCTCAAATATCATAACATAGTTAGGTCGGGCTTTGAATCCTGCAAATGGCAAGTGTGTGTCTTTGTCTGAGAGGGGTTAGTGTGTGTGAGGGAAATGTCCCTTTTGGCAAATAGGAGAACAGATTACAGGATGCACATTTTCCTTTCTAAACACTGATGATGTCAGAACCCTATAAGTACAGCAAGAGAAGGGAAACATCCCAGTAATGCGAATAGCACACTCTGCTAATGTGTCTGTCTTGAGTGTCATAACATAGCCAGATAGGGGTTTAAATCCTGCAAATAGCAAGTGTGTTTTTTTGGCTGAGGGGGGTTAGTGTGTGTGAGGACAATGTCCCTTTTGGCAACTAGGAAAACAGACTACAGGATGCACATTTCCCTTTCTAAACATTGATGATGTCAGCACCCCTATAAGTACAGCAAGAGAAGGGAAACCTCCCAGTAATGCAAATAGCACACTCTGCTAATGTGTCTGTCTCAAGTGTCATAACATAGCCAGGTAGGGGATTGAATCCTGCAATTGGCAAGTGTGTGTTTTTGGCTGAGGGGGGTTAGTGTGTGTGAGAAAAATGTCCCTTTTTGCAACTAGGTGAACAGACTACAGGATGCACATTCCCCTTTCTAAACACTGTTCAGCTGAAGGCCATGGCTCTGGCACAAGTTGTCTGTTTCTATGATGCCCCTTTGGAAGATGCTTATGTCGGCTGGAGAGTCGATTATGGTGGCCAGTTCGCAGTCATCTGAATATTTGGTCAGCCATGGTCCGTCCGTGTTGGCCTGTACCTCCAATAAAGATATACCAAACAAGAGAGGTCCCAGGACTGAGCCTTGTGGGACACAACTCGTAACTGGTTTGGAGTCTGGCATGGCTCCAGCAATTCTAACCATGTGGGTTCTGTCCTTGAGCCACTGTGCAATGCATCTAGTGACATAGGGGCTTATATTTAAGCTGGTGAGCTTGTCTAGAATGCCCAAGTGGGGTATTGTTGTGAAGGCTTTTGAGAGGTCCAGGTAGGCTGTGTGAACCACCTTCCCCTCGTCAATGGCCTTGGTGACTGTTTCAAAGAAATTAACCAGGTTAAACCTGGTAGTGCTGGTGTGCTCTCAGTAGCCCTGAACCAGGCATCTGTTACTGCACAGATATCGATGTTCTCCATGCCAAGGAGTGTTTTGGGTGCATGCATCTGGAGGTTTAGACTTCTGGCATTGGGTAGCATTACTCTTAGTTTCTTATCCCTTGTGATACCTATGAAGGTGGGTTTGTCATTTGAGCCTTGCCTAACATAGGCACTATGGGGGTAGCAAGAGCCTTTGCCAATATCTGAAAGCCCAGGGGTGACAGGTGCAGGCCGTCCCTAGCGAAGCAGGTAGTTCAACAGAAGATGAATATGTGAAGGTGTAGTGCCTGTGATTAGTTACCAGTAGCATATATGACTGCTCACATGGACACATGCCAGGTAAGTCATATGCACTGTGTCACAGGCAATGTACATGTGAACAGGACAAACAGTGACGTCCTGTCAAGGGGGACATGGGCATACATATAGTAAGCTATGCAGATGGCACTAGGAGTCCACAGAAGCTCTATAACTATGCATTGCAGGTGTGATCAGTATTCCAGGGTAATTGCAAGCAAACATGCATGCAAACAAAGCTACAGTAAACAGGGCTGCATGTAGTCCATTGTACAACAAACAAGCTATACCAGTTCCAGTAGGTAACACTGCAAATATGCAGGCACTATGCACATGTACATGGAAATACACGGGTCAGATGGCTAGGGTCCAGTCTCAGTGCACACAAGTGTACAGACCATGTACTGTCAGGATGTACAATAACTGGATGGAAACCCATGTGCTCATACCTGCAGTAATACACATGTCAAATAACAGACACTGAGCCTTCACTCAGTGGTTCCATACTTAGTAGGATGTATGCTACCTGGCCTGCCACCACAGTATCCCTGACATATATGGGGACTCTCCCTCCTGTGACAGTTAGTTTTGTGTGTTGGGGCTGTCTAGCATGGTATGAGATGTGAGCATGCAGTGCTAGGGTGCTCCTGTGTGTCCTGCACCAGTCGTGTAGTACTGCACACATATCAACATTCTCAAACATCTGCATTGCAGAGTCCAGTGTGGGCAACATGCCACTTGCAATTTACATGTCCATCATTGCGTATTACTACATTCATTACCTTATCCCCTGTGCTACCTATGTATGTAGCCTTCTGGTGACATCATTACCACCAGTATGCCAACATGTGCAGATGATACACTATGGTACTTACCATGGGTGTAGACAACAGGACATGACAATCACACACTTACTGCATCAGGCATGCTGTGATATACCCACAATTAATTCAGCACACAGTACTGTTAACAACATGATACTATTACTACACATCTATGTGGTCACCCTGTGCATCAGCAACATGTTAACCTGTACCTGCACAGTTGTTACAGATTGCAGGAGGTGGCACAGTTTCATCATATGCACAGGGTGTGAACTTGGTATGCCTGAGTCAGCCACCGATACCACCAATTGACATGTATGTGTATGTGTGTTGGTGAGGGACAGCAGTAGAAGGTGGGACAATGTTGATGCAGTGTGTGCGTGTATGCGGTAGCCCTAGGTGTTGTCAATTCGCATGTGTGTATGGATGCACACAGTTCCACCTCATGGCTGCCATATACTGGTGTTTGTGGACAGCCTCAGACTGTACCTGCCAGGTCATACAGATTAGTGTCTCTGGCCACAGACACAGTACCTGTGCCTTGCAGGGGTGCTACGGACCATATCCAGTACCAACCCAGACTGGGTACTGTCATCAGAAGCAAGAGTTCATTGACTGGACACAGATCCCTGTCGGGCCCGGCCAGAGCCACGTGCACGTGGTCTCCTGGGGCAGTCTGATGACAGCACAGACCCAGCATTGCTGGGGCTGCTGCTGGCATTACTGGGGCGGCCGCTGCCCTGTTGTCGTCCGCGACAACGGCCAGCTGCTGCTGTTACTGGCATACGGCCACGTCGACGCCTCAACCGCCCACCATCACCCTGGCTCATGGACATGTAGTTGTGGAACCGGTCTAATATGTCCCCACAACGTCTGTCTATGACATCGGTGAAATCACGGATGGCAGCCGCAATGTCATGCATACTGTCAGTCATGGCTGTGCGACATGCTGTCAGCACCCTCAGACCCTGTCTGGTGTACCGTTCCATACGTGACTGTGCCTGCATGACAGCCCAAAACATAGCTGAGGTTGTAAGACCTCTGTGGGCACGTCTGACAGGGGCAGTATGCCCACGGATGCTCCCACGAGAACCCCTGGACATCTGTCTGTGTGGTACCATCTCTGGGCCATGTCCATGGCTGCTGTGTGGGGAGGCATGTGCCACAGATACCACATTACCCTGGTCAATGCCCACTGTATGCTGTCCATCACCTAGGGACATTGGTGACAAAGGGTGTATTGGCAGGATAACTGTGCGCATTGATGGGGTTGACAGCTGTGTACTGTCAATCAGCTGACCAATGGCGGACCCTGGCATACTTTCCTGTGCCATTACACAGATGTCATCATTATCAGTCCCAACGGCACCTGACTCAGGTTCCCTGCTACATAACACCAGAGCAGCAACAGAACCTGTGGGAGGGAAACAGGAAACACAGATAACAATGTCTACACATTACCAGTGATGCACACATGCACACATGCACACATTCACACATGCACACGTGCACAGGTGCACACATGCACACATGCACAGGTGGACAGGTGCACACATGCACAAGTGCACACATGCACACATGCACACATGCACACATGCACACATGCACACGTGCACACATGCACACATGCACAGGTGCACACATGCACACATGCACACATGCACACAGTTTCACACAATTGTACATTACTCAGTATGTGTGATATCAACACACAGACACACCTACATGCATACAAAGAGCACTACTAAGGGAGCCAAATAGTACTATTACTATCAACACTATTACAGGAATTGTTAATACACACTCACCAGCATGGATAGGCTGCATTGCTGTTATACCAGAGGGTCTTGCAGACATGAAGAAACTAATGTCAGTGGGCACAACTATGCCATTGTTACTGAGTATGATACAGGTCAGTAGTACAACAGTCGCCTTTCACAGGTCAGCTGCTAATATTGAGGATATCACACTTGCACATTAAATACTATGGTGACAGCTACAAACCAAGGACACACGTCACACATGCATTAACTACCAGAGTACACAACAGTCAACTATACATATGGCATATTACCTGCACGTTCACTGTCTTGCTGCTGCGTGTCTCCAGCCTCCATCATAATGCATGTCTGCTGCTGTTGTTGTTGCTGGCGGACTGGAGCCATTACACTCATGAGTAGTCCCTCCAGTCTGGTGAGTGGGGGATGTGTAGCCACCCCACCACCTGTGGCGACCTGTTGCCTGTGGATATCCGACGCACGCTGACGGACATGTCTGAGTAAATCACTGCAGTGACGTCGTACCTGCTCATATGTCCTATTATGCATGCCTATGTCATTTACCCGACGGACGAGGTCTTGCCACAGTGCAGCCCTCTCCTGCTGATTCTGGCTGGTGCGGGAAAAGAGTATTGCATAATCCCGCACCAGGCTCTGGTGTATCTCCTCATCCTCAGCTGTGGAGTAGGTGGGATTCCGCGGGTGGGCCATGTACCTGAGAAAGAAAATAACCTGATATCAGCAATATATGTCAGCAGAATTTGGCACACATACTACACATGCTACTCGACTGTTATGATACAACATATCTCACATATGTAGCATCTGTCTGTCTATTGGTGGATACACATGTAAATGGCCAGGTATCAGTGCTCAGCCAGCAACTGTGCAACAGTACCTGGCACACTCCATATGACATACTACCAAACCCCAGCAGTCAGAACACTGATTCAGGTCAAGAGCACCTCCTCACTCTGAGGGTTTGTATCTAGGTACTGTATGGCCTACATCATCAACTACTGTGAGCTGACCACACACTGATTGCCCTGGATATACATATCCCACCTCCACCACCAGCACAAATGACTATAGTGCATAACATTACAGATGCAAACTTTACACTTTGTAACAGTGACATGGTATCCTTTCAGCCCACTGGGCCAGTGGCAGATACAACCCACAATGCTGACCCCTACACAATTGCTTTCTACAGACATCTCCGAGAATGCATGGATCATGCAATCCCATATATGACCAAGACACTCTCCACAAAGGGACAGCATCCTGTCTGGTGGACCCCAGCCATAGACAGATTGTATTACAGAAGATGGAAGCTACTGCAAGACAGAGCATAATTCCATAAAGGGAGGGCATGTCTGAGCAGCACTAGTAAGGATCTAGTTTCCATCATACAACAAACATCCATGGGCAACTTTGAGAGGGAAATCAAGAGGGACACTACAGATAACCAGAAGGCCTTCTTCAGTTATGTTAGCAACCTGGTCAGGATCCATCCTCTATGCCCATAGTTAGTACACAACAACACATATTTCACTGACACCACAGATATTGACAACATTGTGGCAGACAGGTTCAGTGCAGGTGTCACCCCATCCTCTCCCCCAAAATAAGACATAGTTATCCCAGCTGACTGTAACCTCCAGGTCATCACAGATGTCCAGGTGAGAGCCACCCTCAGGACAGCAGAATACACAACATGAATGGGACCTGATGGTATCCCCAGTTGCATGCTACATAAACTCTGACAGGAGCTAAACACGCATATAGAAGTGCTATGTAACACTAGACTGACTACAGGATGTGTACCTGTACACTGGCGCACAGCAGCAGTGGTTCCACTCCACAAAGGAGGCACCTCAACATACCAATACAATACAACACAATACATTACATTACAATACAATACTATACAATATGCTATTGCCCCGGGACTACAGCAGCGTACTGTTCTGCTACCCTGACCATTGTGACTCATGTGGTGTGATGGTACCTGCTGCTGTCACACAGTTACACAGGGTGACTCATATGGCATATTACCTATCTGACTAACATTCAGCAGGGGTATGTGTGACATGTACTCATGGGGAGTCTTGCTTCTTAACACTGTGTGGTTTATTGCAGGGTATGTCTTATCTGTGGGTAGGAAGTTTTACCTCCACATGTGCACTCTATTGCAGTGGCACGGACGACACACAGCAGACATTTAGGTTGTGGATGGTGTGAGGTGTTACTATAGTTGTTGGACATCTGTCATGGGTGTGACTTACATATGTAAATCCGGGAGTGGTAACCTCTATGTGGATAGTATATGTGTACTCTGTGGTGTTGTCAGTCACTGTGCATTGGTAATGCGTTTGAGTGCATTGTCACAGTGTTGTACATGTCACTGTGTCCTTCTCCATATCTGTAGCTGTCATGTGAGGTCCATACCATGGCATCCATTATGTGGTGTGGAGGGGTACACCGACCTACATGTCCATAGCTGACACACCATGTCCGCTGACACATACCATGTGCAGGTATTCCAGGGATAGTGTGCCACTGTGAATATCATTGGGGCCACTATTGTACACATTTATGACCCTGTTCACCCCTGACACATGCAGTGGTGGGCAGCCAATCACATATCTGGTGGTTACTGGTGTAGGTGGTTTGGAATGTGGTATGGTACTCCGGTTTTGACACTAGTGTTCACTCCATGCCTTTGTCACCAGGCACCTGTTGCACTACATCTGTACACATGTGCCTCACTCAGAATTTATATACAACTCTCTCTTTCTCTCTTTATATATATATATATATATATATATATATATATATATATATATATATATGTATAGAGATATATCTATATCTATATATATATATATATATATATATATATATATATGTATGTCTGTAAACATATACACATATATATATATTGATGTATACATATATTGCTATACATGTGGAGAGGGGGGGACACAGAGGGGGTGTGAGTGACAGAGGGGGTGGGACAGGCTGTGTTGAAGGTCGTCATATACAGTCATACATGTAGATAGTCAGATCAGTCTGTCTATGTATATGTATCTACATATATCTATATCTGTATGTGTGCATTACATAGATATGCTTGTACAATATTCTATCTACATCTGTCTATGTATTCCTACATCTCTCTCTATGTATGTATACATATATGCATATCATATATATATATATATATATATATATATATATATATATACACATACATATGTTGACATACATATGTATCCATATGTTAGGTATATCAACATGTTTGTCTACCATACTGTATACACACACTAAAATACTGCTAAACATACATAACTGTGAAACCTACTTTGTACATGGCACTACAACCTACAATCAACCAACATTAATATGTGCACATAGATGCTCTCACATACAAATGTATGTACAGCCTTCACTGATAGTTGCTGTATGTCCCTTGCCCTTTACACATCTTCATATACATATGGATACAGACCAATGACACATATGGAGGGTTCACAGTATGTAGACCTTTATAGTATTACTTTACATTACCTGTGTTTGTCACAGCTGCTTGTGTTGCCATCTGGTTCTCTGTCCTGCTGCTCCACTTCCCAGTTGCCAGCTTTCAGGTGGCTGTTGCTGAACAATTTGTTTGTGTCTGCTTAATTGCAATTTTCTCTGTCTCTGTCTCTCTCTCTGTCTGTCTGTCTCTCACGTCCTTCTCAGGGTGCAATGAAAGTATTGCATGTGTGGACTGGGAGTACAGCATACTTTTGTAGGTATCTGCATATGCCCATGTGATGGCCTCTGCACCAATTGTTAGCCAGCATTTGCTAATTGCATGCAGCCAGTTGTGTACTGATTGCAGTTCTCACTGGGATTTCAGAACAGTGCTATAAAAAGGTATGTCAGATAGGCGTAGCCCTTTCAAATTTTAAGGGCAGGGACCATGCTGTTATGCTGTGGACAATGTTCTGTGAGTGTAAACATTGGTATCTCTCTCATATTTCCAGGTGTGTTGTAGATTAACATTCCTCCATTCATTTCTCCAGTTTCCTGTACTAACTGTGTATGTACACTGACACCTACAACTACTACTACTGTTAATGTGTGTGTGTGTGTGTGCTTTCCTTTCACTTTTGCTTACACTTTGTTGCTAAGGCTTCAATAGTTGCCCTTTACAGTCACTACTTGTATGCCTGCTAGGTGTCCTGACTGTAGTGTGCTGCTGTAGCTTTCCTATTTTCCATGTACATTCACACCTTGGAATTCTTGCTATATCTGCTAGGGTGTTACAGCATGCAGTGTTGTCTGGCCATGGTGTGGGCCTTGACATCTATTAGGGTATTTGAGTATGCTGCTGAGCAGGCCCCAGAGACTTTCAGGTTCATCTGTTATGTGCCTCATGGAATGGTACATATCAGTGGGGTACACCCATTAAAATGGCTGGTGTGCTGCAGTTGTGACTGTGGGTTAGCATGAGCATATGTATTACTACACTTTTTCTGCCATGCAAGTGATGAATACTTTCAGGACTCCATAGTTACCAATGCATGTGTTACACCTTTTCTGCCTACTGTTTGTACATTTCACATGGGGTCTGTGGGGCATCCCTGTAAGTCATTCACTGTTGCTATGTCTAGGCTCTTAACTATTCAAATATGGTGGTGTCAGACCCGTCATGTGTACAGATATTTGCAGGTTGTCCACATTTCTGCCTCATATTTTGGTCAATATCTCATGCACACCTTTTTCTGGCAAATCACTTTGGGCTCAAGTCAGAATATGGTGACAAACATTCAAGTTTCAGACTGCATACCCTTTCAAACATCCCACAAAGTGCAGACCCTGTTACTCTCTGAACTGTCTGCGTTTGTTGTAACATTATTTGTAATGTGTCCCTGGTTTTGGGCCTTTGCTCTACATATTTTATTACTTGGTCCAGATGTGTTCCTGTAAGAGGTTGTGGGGTATGGGCAGTGCTTATCCTGCTGTGAGTATGTGTGTGGCTTGCAAGGTGCTATAGTGACATTATTACCTGCTAGCTTCCAACTAGCATGGCTGTTTCTGTTCACACACTACGATTATGGAAATCCACTAGTTTTGATAGTAATTCTAAATGGCATGCTTTGTGTACTACACATCTATATTCCCTTTACATTAATTCCTACTATTACATGATATATTTATTTTAGCACAATGTTCTTGTATAAGAGTCATGGCTTAGTGGTAAGTCATGCAGACTAATTTTTCCAAGGTCCTGGGTTCGGGACTCACAGTGCAATTTTATTTTGCTTTTGAACTGAGTACAGGACCTGTCAATCAAAGTGACTAAGGCACTTTTAAGCAGTTGTAACCGGGTTAGCGCTGGTTTGCACGCAGCTCACGCATGCGCATTGGCGGTTAGCTCCGCGCACACCCGCTTACAACCGCTTAAACGTGCTTACTCTTGCGCACACCCGCACTATTTTCTTTGAAAGAAAAGAAAATGGGGAGACAGGAAAGTGGTGAAAAAGGGGTCACAAAGAGGGTAAGACAGTAGGGAAACAAGCTTGGGATGTGCAGGAGGGATGTAGGTAAGGCCCATAGCTGCCCATTTCTTCATCAGCAACAGCTGTGCATATGTATGTAATTTGGTGTGACATTTGAAACCTTCCACCCCTGAGAGAGGTGTCAAGACAACAATAATACTTGTTGTACAGCCAATTCTAATTGATAGGTTCCATGTCCAGCAGACATGTGTGCGGAATGGGCAGCTATGTATGGGGCGTAATTTTTTGTGGGTACAGAGTGCCCTTTTTTTTTTTTTCAAGTGAGAGTGGTATGTCAGGTGAAGGAAGTCGGTACAGCTGGGGAGGTTGGTTGGGTAGGTAAACAGACAAGACAAACAAGACGCATACAGGGGCGGTGTATGACACGTGTGGGGGGGTTATGCAATTGATGGGGACGGAGGTTTGGATATCCAGAGCCCATGAGCCCACAGATGGCAACAGTGGAACTGATATCCCCACCCATAGGCAGTTGCCACTGTTCCTTCACTGCCCAGGACAGGGCTGTGCTGGGGGCTGTGCAGGTGGGGCAACAGGCATGCCCGTTAGTTGCACCACCCGTGCCTCGAGCTGGCGTAGGGGCTCGAGAACAGAGTCCCGAATCTCCCTACGCATCACAGTCCGGACGCTACGGAGGGTGAGTGGTGGTTCACCTCCGGTCACACTTGCAGAGGGGGGGCGAGCCCCATCCCCTGCAGCGCTTCCACCCATAGATGGCACAGGGCCACCGGAGGAGGGTCCGGACTTGGCACTAGTGCCAGGTGCACTCGCCAGCTGAGGTGGGAGAGGTGGGTCCGCTGGAACCTGCCTTCCCTGTCGTCCTATGTTTTACATTATGTCATGACAGTTTGGGTTAGTGACATATAATACCATTCACAATTAGTTGTAACAGCATGCATTTGTATTCCCATTAACCAAACACCCAGATATTCACACCATTGAACAGCGTGCATAACACATGCATAATTTGAACAGAAATATACAGTCCAACAACATGCAGGGTTAATTGATGGCAACAGGCCATCAGGTGTGGATGTATGAACAGGGCAGATGCATCAACGGACATGCAAATATATATGACCCAACAGGACAAACGTCCAGGGGTGTTAATTGTGATTGCACATACCATTTTCACGTGGAAATGGTTATATGTGGTTATAGGGTGGGGTAAAGAAATAAGAAGTTATGTACCTACCATAACGTTCCATGTTAGTTGTCTTCTCTCGCCTTCTTTCTTGCTTGATGGGTTCGGAGCCGATCCCTCACCGGCACTTGCTAAGCTCGAGAGTCACTTTTACCAGCTCGAGGCAGCCCCATATCCCATGATGCAAGGCGGTAAGTACCCAGATCTCGTTTGATGACAAAGGGCAATAGCACCAAGCATAAAATACTTCCCAAAGGAAGAAAGAAAACTTACAGATGGAAGAAGGACCAGGTCAGAATGGTCTTCAGCATAACAGTTTCTTATAACAAGGTCTGTCCAGGCCAGGGGGAAGGAGGGAGGGTCGAAGAAAGAAGGCGAGAGAAGACAACTAACATGGAACGCTATGGTAGGTACATAACTTAATGTTAAGTTGTCAATCTCGCCTTCATTCTTGCTTGATGGGACCGCGTCCCTAGCACCTCTATCCTGGGTGGCTCAATGGAACAAACTCTTGAGGACTGTAGAGCCAAAACTGGCTCTGTCCCTGGAGGCCAAGTCCAATTTGTAATGGGAAACAAAGTGTGAGGAGTGGCCCAAGTGGCCGCTGCACAAATAGTGTCTAAAGGAAGTCTAGCTTGAAAAGCTGTAGAAGTAGCTAAGCTCCTAGTTGAATGTGCTTTAGGTTTTGAGCACAGCTGTTTTCCCCTGAGCAGATAAATTTCAGAGATGACCAAGAAAGCCATCTGGACAAGGTCACTTTAGAAACAGGAAGGCCTTTTTATTATCCGCATAGGAAACAAAAAGTTGATCAGATTTTCTAAATTTTTTGTTCTGTTCAAATAATATCTAAGTTGACGGTGGACATCAAGATAATGTAGCTTTTGTTCAGCTCTATCTGAATAGTTAGGGAAAAATACAGGGAGATCAATGGATTGATTCAAATTGTTCTTTGAAGCGACCTTAGGCAAAAAGGTTGGGTTAGTTCTCAAAGATACTCTGTCTTTGTGAAAAACCAAATAGGGGGGTCGAACTGAAAGAGCATGAAGTTCAGACACCCTCCTGGCCAATGTAATAGCCACTAGGAATAAAGTTTTCCAAGAAAGATATTTCAGGGAACAAGAAACAGCTGGCTCGAAGGGGGGAAGAATCAAGGATGTCAGCACTAAATTTAGATCCCACTGAGGAGGAGGATTCCTGATTGGAGGCTTTAGTAGGAAAATTCCTTTCAAGAAGGCCCTGCAGAGCCTATGGGACATAATATTATGATCTGCTATCCCGACATGAAAATTGGAAATAGCAGCCAATTGAACTCTGATTGTGGAAGAAGAGGAGCCTGCATGAAAAATCTCTGCTAAGAAGTCCAGGACTGCCTGAACAGGGGCAGTAAAAGGATCAATATTCTTGGCCTTAGCCCAATAAGAGAAACGTTTCCATTTGCTTGTATAAATCCTCCTGGTAGAGGATTTTAGCAAAGCTACTATGATGTCTCTAACTGGGTTAGAGATCAAAGGAAGCCTGGCTAAGGAAGGAAGTGGAGCAACCATGCTGTGAGGTTGAGAGAAGGGATTGACCGGTGCAGCTGACCCGATTGGTGAATCAGAAGATCTGGCACTGGGTCCAGATGCCACGGCTGCACCAAAAGGTGATGATGGAGGAACCGGAACCAAACTTGTCGAGGCCAGTAAGGGGCAATGAGAATCAATTTGGCTCTCAAAACGGTAGCTTTCTGGATAACCTGAGGGATCAGAGGAAATGGAGGGAAGGCATAAAGAAGTCCCTGGGGCCTATCCTGGGTCAGAGCATCTCTGGGGGGATGGCCTGATAGAGGGAAGAGGCAGAAGAAGTCTGGACATTTGCTGTTTTGGGGAGTAGCAAAAAGATCGCAACATGGACGACCCCATTCCAGAAAAATCTCTTCCGCTATAGATTGCTTGAGAGACCACTCGTGAGGCATGAGAATAGCTCTGCTCAATCTGTCCGCTACAATGTTGGTTTTCCCAGGGATATGCGTTGCTACCAGAAACCGATGAGAGGAGATCACCCATTGCCATAGTCTGAGCTTCTCGACACAAAGGGGTAGGACTTGGTTCCACCCTGTTTGTTGATATACCAAACTACAGACATGTTGTCTGTGTGGACTGCAATTGTCCCTACGGAAGAAAGTCGTTGAGGGCTTGCAACGTTAAAAGCACTGCTCTCATCTCCAGGACATTTATGTGCAGATGGTACTCGAACGGCTGCCACGTCCCATGAACCATACTGCCCTGATAATGACCCCCCCACCCGATCAGGGAGGCATCCGTGGTGACAGTGGCTATCGGGGATGGGGGTACAAAGTACCTGCCTTGGTGAAGCTGAGGAGATGTGATCCACCAAGCAAGATGCTCTTTGCAAGTCTGTGTCACCAGAATCTGGTGACGCATTGGAAGTTGTTGGTATGACCATTGTGTGAACAGCATCCACTGAAGAAGGCGCATGTAGAATCGAGCCAGGGGAAGAAGAGTAATGGCCGCAGCCATGAGAACTAATACCTTTAGAACCATTCTGGCCTGTACTTTCTTGTTGGCCAGAATGATCCTGACATGACTCTGAATGTCTGAAACTCTTTGATCTGTAAGGGTAGCTGACATCCGAACAGTGTTTAAGTTTGCGCCTATGAAGGTAATAGACTGGCAGGGTGATAAGGATGACTTTTCGAAGTTGATCGAGATGCCCAAATGAGAACAAAGATTTATTGTGTAATCCCTGGCTTGTATAAGCTGATGCCTGGTGGTAGCTGACAGGAGCCAGTCGTCGAGATACGGAAACACCTGGAATCCTTGACGTCTCAGGTGAGCTGTGACCACTGCCATGCATTTGGTGAACACTCTGGGGGCTGTAGTGAGACCAAAGGGCAGGGCTCTGAACTGGAAATGACTGGACCCCAGCCAAAGCGGAGAAATCTCCTGAGCGCCTGTGAATTTTGATGTGATAGTACGCATCCTGAAGATCTATTGAGCACATCCAGTTGTCCTTCTGTAAGAAGGGCAGAATTGACTGAAGAGTGACCATTCGGAATCTTGTCTTCCTCACAGACTTGTTGAGTCTGCTGAGATCCAATATTGGTCTCCAGTCTCCCGCCTTTTGGGGACCAAAAGAACCTTGAGTAGATTCCGGCTCTGAATGGTCTGTTGTAACTGGCTGAATGGCTCTTTTTGCAGTAGTTTTGAGACTTCTAACTCTGCAATTTCCCTTAGACTGGGTGGTACATCTGGATGGGAATTTGAGGGGAAAGGACTTTCCTCGAAAGGAATTATGTAACCCTTGGATATGATCGACTGTACCCATCTGTCTTGAGTGAGGGAATGCCAGGCTTCTGGGTACAGTGATAATCTTCCCCCGACTGCCTCCAAGGAGGGACAGCCGGGCAACATCTCAGGGATGCTGAAAGGGCTTGTCAGAGAGAGGCTCTCTGTTTCCCTGGTTTTTGGACCCCTCTGCCTCTAGAGCGGCGTCTGTTGTTGTTACCCTCTGCCTCTAGGGGTAAACTGACCACGTGAATCCGCGTGACTCCTTGAATTTACTGAACCACATTTTTCCACCTTTCTGTCCTTTGGGATAAGGTCTAGAAGGGTGGAAAACGGACTCCTACAGCAGAAAGAGTCTTGCCGTCCTGTTCGCACCTGGTCAAAGTTTCCTTCACCTGAGGGCCAAACAAAGCTGACCCATCAAAGGGAGAATTTGTGAAGGACGCCTTGAAGGGATCTGCAAAATCACATAGCCGCATCCAGGCTTGGCGTCTAAGAGCCACACCTGTACCTGCTCTACTCGCCCATCAGCAGCATATGATATTAGCCGCATGGAGGAGTTTGCAATGGAATTAAGGGTTCCTAGCTGAAAACAATCTTTTCTTGAGCTCCTGCAGCTGTAGGATCCTGTACTACTTCACCCAGCTCCTTAAGGATATCCCTCTGGAGTCTGGTGAAGTGACATAGGTAATTCAGCGAACGCATAGCAAAGGTCGCTGAGGAAAACATCCGCCACTGCACCTATCCATGGTCCTAGAGTCCTTATTAGGAGGATGGACGGCACGGAAGGATCTGCAAGTTCCTTCTTGGTGGCCGCAGCCACCACCATGGCATCAGGGGACACCCTTAGTGAGGAATTGCTTGTCACCCGGGCAGTGATAAATTTTGAAGGCCTCCTAGGGACTGGCTCTACAGAGTCAGGAGCTGCCCACGCCTTCGGGCAATAACCTGCATAAGGGGTCGAAGGCGGAGACACCCAGGAGGTGGAGGGCCGAGATCCAAACGCCTCTAGGTATACTGACTCATCCTCAGAGGGATTGTTGGTGGGCCAGTTTCCCTCTGTTTAAGGAGTTCTAGGATGTCTGAGAAGGAGACATCCTCAGAGGGGATCTAGGGGATCCCTCTGACTCATCAAAGTCAGTATCCAAGTGACAGACTCGGGAGTCTACATGTTTCCTTACAAGTCCTCTTCCTAGGAGGATCTCCCGAAACATCAGGAGAATCCTCGAAGAGGGGAAATTCCCAATGGGGAAACCTGAGGCGGAGGATCTCTGGGTCCTGTAGCAAGAGAAGTGGCAGAGATGTCAATAGGCACTATAGAGGGAGGAGCTAAGGGAACAGACTGCTGACTGATACCAGTGGCCAGCACACTCTTCATCACCTCGAATGCTCCTCCCAGGCAGGTCCGAGAGAACCCTCAAGAACTAGGAACAACAGGGACCACCGAAAGAGAAATCGCCGAGGCAGATGTCGGAGCCGAGCTCAACAAAGCCGAGGCTCCAAGGGGAAGAGCGGTTCGGACAAGGGTCCGATGCCACTCACCCCTCGGAGGAGACCATGGAAGCCCGACCACCGAATCCCTCTAAGGAAGGTCTCAAGAGGAGATAAGAGTAGAGGCTGAAGGAACAGAAGGGGTATCTGTCCTCCAGCCGTAGCAGTAACCATTCCCAAAGACTCCAACTCCAAGCTCTGGGGTAGAGTTGAAGGAGGAACTGTAACGGGTGTGGACCAACAGTCGCCTGTTGAGACGGACTATGTAACATTTGGGCCAGTACCTGTGACTTAAGTAATCTGCTGACCACTCTCTAGGTCATGGTCTGAAAGTCTGGATGACCTTGAAGATCGGCTCCGATGGCTCCGTTCGAAGGAGAGGTGAAGCCGAGCCGAAAGTATCGGCTCCAAGGAAGGAGACCTCGACCTCTTCCTGGAATGAGCCATCGGAACCGATACTATAGATCCTGTCGGAGCCAAGACTTATCGGAGCCGACAGGAAGCCTCGATGCATCGGCTCCAGCCGAGCTGATACAGCCACAAAGTAACGTGTCGGCCGATCGGAGCCGACACGAAGCCTGTGTCACATGGTGGTCGGAACCGATCGGAGCCGGCACCGAAGTGGTCGATGCAGAATCGGCACCGATAGCCATCGGTGCCGGCTTAGTTAAGCCAGAATCGGCTCCAGCCGAGCCGATCTCGACTCAGAACGAAGTCGGAGCCGAGGCCGCAGGCTGGGACACAGAAGCCTGGGCCTTGGAAGATTTGGCTGATTTAGATGGAGCCGACTTAGCCGGAGAGCCCTCCGGCAAGAAGGCCCCTAAGTATCAGCTTGTTTCGTCTTTCCTGCAGGACTCTCTGGCTGAAGGAATGACAAATAGCACAGGAGTCCTGCAGGTGAAGAGGCCCCAGGCAATACAGGCAAGAAGTGTGACCGTCTGTCAGAGACATCTTCTGACAGCACGAGTCACACTTCTTAAAGCCTGAGACCCTCTCCTTTGACATGGTGTTTCACAACACACACACACACACCAGTCAAAGAATTAAATTAAATAAAATACCAAAAAGGTATTACTAGAAAAACACACACACACACACCCTAACAGGGGGGGGATGGGATGGGTAAAGTTTGACTAAAAAAAATTAGTAGAGATAGGGATTTTCTGTCAGAAAATCTATATAATTAACTTAAAACTAAAAATTAAAGGGTTTTTAGCAAAAAGGGGCTTAAATATCAAAGTAGTGAATCACTTACCAGGAGCTGGTAAAAGGAGGACCTCATAAGCGAAGCAGCAAACGAGATCTGGGTACTTACCGCCTTGCATCATGGGATATGGGGCTGCCTCGAGCTGGTAAAAGTGACTCTCGAGCTTAGCAGTAGTCGGAGCCGAGGGATCGGCTCCGAACCCATCAAGCAAGAATGAAGGCGAGATTGACAACTTAACATGTAATATTAACACCTTTGAATAACAATACATATGCTGTACATTTCTAATAGCTACAGTTATATACACACTACTGTTCTAACTACAGTTTCCTATATGATAACTATTTCAACTTGGTGATAGGACTGTTACTGCAACATCAATATACATTTTATAGTTCTTCATACACATTCATATCTAGCTTTGTTCAGCTACATCATCCTGCTACATTTGCTTTATATAGCTGTAGACAAGTGTGGATGTTTGGTATATCAGACAATCATCCTATCTGCATATTGCAGACTGAGAGCAACATATCCAGATTTTGGGATACACATTCCAGATGCAGCAACACTTTGAACAGATTTTGCTGTTTGGTTTTGAATCTCACATGCATTTCATTCTGTCTTGACTGCAGTATACTTTATTCAGGGGTTATTACTACTGTATTGCTGGATTCATGACACTTTCTCACACTCTCTCACTTGCTTTCATTTTACTATTCAGGATGGTACTTCTAGGCTTTATTGACATGTTTTACCAGTAGTTATTACAATCCTTTCCAGCAGTCTCACTTCTGTCATGTTTCAGTATTTCCACAGGGATATATTTCACACATGTGATTTCATCATCTTCTGCAGCTATACTTTTCAGCCTGCTGCAGGTTGTGTACTATTTTCTTACAGGTAGGGCATTTTTATTTCAGAATATATAGGTTCATAGGTTCATAGGTTCATACTAGGCTATCTGCCCAAGGGCATTTATAAGCCTAGCCCATAGTTATTTGGCTTTCGCCACCCCTTTAGTTTGAATAAAACTATGCCTATTATTTTGCTGTGTCTCTGTCAAGCAGTGACACTGAAGTAATCCCTGGGGTATATCTGCGATCCCCCATCCATTGGTCAAGATTCTTCTTGAACAAGGCCAGCGAGGTGCTCTGCCTCACATGTACCGGGATTTTGTTCCACAGCATAGGTAGTCTCTGGGTGATGAATCTGTCCCTCCAGCATATTCTATTAATAACTGTGTCAAGGTTTAAGTCTCCCGCCCTTGTGGTTCTGAGGGATCTAGATTTTTTGAGGTGAAGCACATTCATCAAATCAGGGTTTGACATGGCCTTATATGTCAGGCACAGGTCACCTCTGAGCAAGCGGTATGAGACTGAATAGAGCTGGAGTTCTTTCAGTCGGGCAGCATAAGACATATTTTTGAGACCCTTTATCCTTTTGGTGAGGAACTTTTGGGGCCTTTCCAGCTGCTGCAGGTGTCGGGTCAGATACATTCCGAATGGGGCATTGTACTCAATCATAGGTCTAATGAGTGATGAGTACAGGGGGACGATGACCTCCTTGATCTAGATGTGAATCCCTTCATGATCAGGTGGGCAATGTAGAAGGTTTTCCTAACTACTTTAGCAACATGAGTGTCAAACGAAAGGCTACTGTCAACCTGGGTCCCCAGATCCCTGATGACTTCTTCTGTGCTCAGTGGATTGCCACCTATATGGTAGCTAGGGGTAACCTTGTTTTTCCGAAGGGTATGACTATGCATTTCTTGGCATTTAACTTTAGGCCATGGCTCTGGCACCAGTTATCCATTTCTGTGAGGCCCTTCTGAAGGATATCTGTGTCAGATGTGTTTTCGACTATGGCCAGTTTGCAGTCATCTGCAAACTTTGTCAGCCATAACCCTCCTGTGTTTGCTTGTACTTCAGAAAAGTAGATGCCGAACAAGAGTGGACCCAGGACTGAGCCTGTGGGACACCACTTGTGACAGGCTTTGAGTCTGACATGGCTCCAGCAACTCTGACCCTGTGGGTTCTGTCACTTAGCCAGTTTGCAACCCATCTTGTGATGTATGGGTTTACATTCAAGCTGATGAGTTTTTCGATGATACCTGAGTGGGGTATTGTGTCGAAGGCCTTTGCCAGGTCAAGGTAGGCTGTATGGACTGCCTTTCCCTCATCAATGGCCTTGGTGACTGTCTCGAAAAAGTCAACCAAGTTTAAAAGGCATGATCTGCCTTTGACAAAGCCAAACTGGGTTGGATCCAAAGTCTGCAAGTTCCCTATGTCTTTATTTATGAGTTCCATTATGATCCTCTCCATGGCTTTGCAGATAATGGGACGGTAATTTCCAGGGTCGGTGGAGGCACCGCCCTTGTGAAGTGGGACCACAGTCGCCGTGCGCCACTCCTTGGGTATGTATCCTGAGGTGAGGCTAAGATTAAACAGCTGTCCTAACTGCGGGTTTAATTCCTCATTGAGTTCATGGAGCACACAGCTGGGGACACCATCCGGTCCCATGGATGCTGTGTTTTTTGCTTTGGAGAGAGCAGTTCTCACCTGGGCGTTGGAGATGTTTGGGGGGCTACAATCCTCTGGTATAGATATCTCTCCTTTTGGGAGAAGTTTGCACTGAACCTGTCAGCCAGTATGTTGGCAATGTGTGTAGGTTCAGTAATCTTCACATCATTTTGAACTAATTCTGAGCATATCTGGGAGTTTCCTCCTAGGTTTCTAACATAGCTAAAGAAGGCCTTATGATTGTCTTTTGAGTCCTTGGCGATTTTTCTCTCAAAATTTGCCTTGGATGATTTTATGAGAGCTCTTAGTTTTTACTTATAATGATCAAAGGTGTCTTACCTTTCAAGGATTTTGCTCTATCTTGTAGTAGCTTCCTCCTTTTGTTGTAGAGCTTGTTTATGGCTGGGGTCCACCAGACTGGACGCTTGCCTTTGGTACAAAGAGTCTTAGTTTTGTTTGGGATTGCCTGATCCATGCAGTCCTGTAGGTGCTGGTAGAAGGCATTTGTAAGTGATTCAGCAGTTTGAGTAATGTTTACCACTGGCTCAGGGGCCTTAAAGGAGACCACACTAGTTTTAGAAGTGTGAAGTCGGCTTTTGAGAAGTTTTTCACTGTGGTCTTTTTATTTCAGGTGGGGCGGATGAGGACCTCCAGCGAGATTAGTTTATGATCTGATCTCACCAGTGAGGGGTATACTCGTGTTGAACATTGTGATCCCATGTTCGTGATGATGAGATCAAGTATGTTTTCTCCTCTTGTGGGATGGTGACTAGTTGTTCCATGGCATTTGAGTTTATGAACTCCAGGAACCTTTGGGCTAGAGTGCTTGGGCTTGAGTAGTGTTCCCAGTCTATATTAGGGTAGTTGAAGTCACCTAGTATGATGGTGTTTGGAGATACATTTATCCCCTCCATTGTTTTCAGGAAGGACATGTGAGGTTCCTGAGTTTGAGAGGGTGGCCTGTAACATGCTACAAATTGCAGAGCAGTCTTGCCTATGGTTAATTGCACCTGGATGGTCTCCGATGCATCGTGCGTTGCCACCAACCTTGAGGTGTGGGTGTCCTTTATGAATATGGACACCCTCCTTTCTTGGTGTTGTCCGGATTTTGGGGCCGGAACGCATGATATGAGGTGAAACCTGCTAGTGCTGGGGTGCTCTCATGAGCCTTGAACCAGGTTTCTGTCACAGCACAGACATCGATGTTCTCCATACTGAGAAGGGCCTCGAGTGTGTGCATCTTGAGATTGAGACTTCTGGCATTGAGCAGCATTACCCTTAGTTTTTTTACTTTTTTGTGTTCTAGGGTGGTAGGTTTAGAATTTTAGCCTTGCCTAAAAAAGGCACTATGGGGGTGGCAAGAGCCTTTGCCAATATCCAGAAGCCTAGGGGTGACAGGTGCAAGCCGTCCCTTGCGAAGCAGCGTGGCTTGTCCAGCATGTCATCCCAGGCAGACAGACATTGGATCCCCTTTGACAGTTTCATTTTTTGGTTAAACTTACAGGCTGAAACACACTTTTGTAATCAAGCAATACTTGCATACACTTTCACACTGTTACTTGCAGATTTTATTCCTTACTGACTACACTGCACTCTTTTTCTGACTGTCATACTTTTATATTTCTTTACAGTTACTGGTAGTGGATTACTGACCTGCCTGGTGGCGCAACCGCACCAGCCTATCGCCATAGGCACTGCGGTTCGCAGAACGGACACCTGCAGCTGTAATATAAATGAAGTAATATTGGAATACACATCTCCATAATATCAGCTAGTTTAATTTCTTACATACATAATTAAATGTTACTTACTCAGTAGTGGGGCGTTGGGTGTTTGCCGGGCCTCCTGGATCCAAAGGTTCAGTTGGTCCTGCTTGCGTCTCTTCAGGTCCGCATGGTGGTGATGGACCTGCTCACCAGTCTTTGGAATCCCTGTGGCACTGGTGAGATCATGAGCCAACCGGTCCCACGCCTCGGCCCTGTATGCTCCCGAGAGGACCTGGCCCTGCATGAGTTGGGCCTCATGATTATGGACTAGGAGCCAGACCATGTACCTGGACTCCTCAACACCCCACCTCTGTGCTCGAAAGCAACTACCCTCTCCTACTCCTGTCATTCTGCCTGCAGGTCAGTTCTACAATCGTTTATGCTGTGTATTCCTGCCTATGGGGCTTATATAGTCCATTTTTCCCGCACATATCTGTGATTGGCCATTTTGGAATTGTATCAACTTCAGTAAACCTGCATTGTCATGCTCTAGTTTGTATTCATTCCTATATATTAGCTATTATTGCATTTAAAGGTACTGCTGTCATGGCTTAGTGGTTCTGTACCTTGACTATGGTGTATAGTATCCTGGGTTTGAAGCTTGCCAATGCTTTTTATTTTTCATGACTGTCTAGACATGCTGAGGGGTGTGTCTGTGTAAAGGCAGTTTTGATACGGCTTGCTCAACGTTGCCCATCGGTTAGCTTGTTTGCGCGGTGCGCAGCTACGCGCAAATGGGGTACGCTGCTTTAAGCCTCATTTGGCTATCGGCATGCATATTACGCTCAGCTCAGTTAGGGGCACATAGATTTAGCGTGTTAGACCACTGCTCAGCTACGGGCACTCATTTTGCGCCAGTTAAACCACTGCTCATCTACGGGCACATGCACTCACTCTGTTAAACTGTAGCTCAGCTATGAGCACATCTGGCATTTTTTCTTCTTTTGTTACCTCACATGTCTTCAATATAAATGGGCTATTTCATTACATTTTACATAAATTGTGGTTTTATGTGTACATATTTGTCAGGGACTTGTTTCCTGCTTATTTTGAAAAAAAAAAATTGGTGTTGTGGGGGCTCGAACCATGAATGCCTGCTCTTCAGTCAACATCTCTACTGCTACGCTATTGCTTCCTTGCTTATTTTGCATATTTACTTCTTATATGCTTTCCCACTGACTGCTAACTGTAGCTGCGCTTACTGGCACGCCACAAACGAGCACTCACGGTTAAACATCTTTACAATTTAAAAAAATATATAACATGTTCATTTATATATATTTTATGTTCATAGTCTGTGGGGGCATGTGTTGTGTTGTGTTTATTCACATTTCCGTGGACTCTGTTGTGGGTGTTTACTTTGGACACTTTTACACTTCTGGGGGCGTGTCCGCTTGCAGGGCTCAGTCTACGGACACGCCCCCTACTGTCTTACATGGACCATGTTAGACTTAGGTGTGATTCAGCATGCTCTCATAAATATGCAAAGCATGCTGACATCACTCCGTTTAACTGCAGCCTCCATGTAAGAATTATAACTCTTACACGGAGGCTTCGTGAATCCTGGGGTAAATGTTGCAATTAAATCAAAAGGTGCTTCAACAAAGTATTAGTTTAATGGTGTGCACAGATTTGTCTGTTTTTCAATTGAATTGTACAGGTTACAGGTAACATTAAGGTGGGAAATGGTTTGAAATGATTTATTGTGGTCTCATTTTTTTATATTACAAAAACCTGGCATTCTAACAGGGGTGTGTAAACTTTGATATCCACTGTATATGCCATGTATATGTTGCCAGTACTTACAATGCTTCTTAGATACTGATTGCTAGCACATATGTATATACTACTTTTATAATATTGCACAATGTATAGTTACTGGCTCATGGTACTGCTGCACTTATTGCATATACAATCAATTTATTTTTTTTAAGTTTACTATTCACTTCTCTAATATTTCTTAGTACCTTATCTTCTCCAGATCTACACATATTTTATTTATTAATACATTTGTTAAACAGGCAAGTCTCTGGTCAACAGACCTTTTTCATGCATGGCCCAGTCCATTTGGCAAGACAAAAGTTTCATGCTAGGTAAATATCTTAAATGGAATTACATACTGGCCATGTAGCCAGAAGTAGAAAAGTAATTCATATATACATTTTTTCATAATACTGCAATACAATGCAGGAGGAATTTAGAAGCAAAGTTTTGCATTTTCTCATTCAAAATCTTACAGCGGTTACATGGAAGATTTTACCAGTAAAAAGAGTCTGACATGCAAGTAATAATACTCAGAATGAACTTGTGTTGTTGAAGCAACCATTCACCTTTTCCCATTCTGAATCCTCTTTGCATGATCAAAAAAACTTATTAAGGAAGTGATAAAATTTGCATCTGTAATTCAAATCAGAAAAGAATGTATAACATAGTATAACAGTCTGTAATTATTAACAGCTTTTGTCTAGTGAGAGTTTGGTGAACGTGTGTGTGTGTGTGTGTGTGTGTGTGTGTGTGTGTGTGTGTGTGTGTGTGTGTGTGTGTGTGTGTGTGTGTGTGTGTGTGTGTGTGTGTGTGTGTGTGTGTGTGTGTGTGTGTGTGTGTGTGTGTGTGCGTGTGTGTGCGTGTGTGTGCGTGTGTGTGTGTGTGTGTGTGTGTGTGTGTGTGTGTGTGTGTGTGTGTGTGTATAGTCTACTACAAGCCCTTATAGGCCATTAGCTCATGACACAGGTTCAAAAAAGCAAATGGTCTAACTCCAACTAGCTTAATTTTACTTAACTATTTAGCCATCCTAACAGCCAACCCTATTAAACTATAGACCCCTACCAGAACCCTAACTGTACAATTCCCACCCATTTCTGAAACAGCTCCTCATTCCCTAACCCCAAAATTCCATTCTCCCACCCTAAAGTTGAAATTTATTATCATTTCTTAAACCTAAAACTCCAACTTCCCACCCAAACCTAAATTCTCACACTCCTCCCAATCTAAAATTCCAATCCCCCTTCCTAAACTTAAATTTCCTAATCACCCACTAACCCTATACTCCCATTTCACTCCCTAAATCAAAAACTCCCCAATTGTAAAACTCAGCCTCCACTGCTTAATCCTAAAACTTTCTTCTCATTCCCAAACCCCGCCCCCCACTCTCTTCATATGGCTGCCACACTTGCCTTGCTTGAACTCAAATAACGTTTTCAAATAAGGTGTGGCAGCTGTTTGCCTGAACTCATATTCAGGTTTGAGCATGAACATCAGCCTGTACAAGTTACAAGATGCTCAAGTCCCTAGCTTTCAGAGTGAGTTGAATGCTTATAGTAGAACCATTTACATGCATATGAGAATCATTTGTCCTTGCCAGTCTATCTGCCTGCATAAGTCAGACTGCAACTAGTAAGCTGTCCTATATCATTTCATGAAAGTATTGCCCCATGTTTGTTTGATAAAATCTTAAATTATTACATTGTGTTTAAAAAGTCTCGCAATTATTTTTTAAGATCTTTCTTGCTTTATATTGAATTTGTCTAGTTCAGCCTACTGTTTCTTGTGATAGATACCAATCTACATGACCCTAAACAGGGCAGGATAAAGCAGGTAATGGTAAATGAATTAATTTCTTCATAATTTTTATTTTGTTATTTTACTTGAATGATAAGAAAAAAAGAAGTTATGTACTCACCATAACTTTCCATATGTATTATCGATTTTTCATCTCTCCTCATCTGACTTGGACATTACTAAGATCATCGCAACCAAAAAGTTCTTGGATACCTCCCTTACCACAATGCATTACCTCAGATCTTGTTTGCTAGAATTATAATCATAGCAGAATGAATTTTAGTTTTTAATGCTCAAAAAGGTTTTAAAGGAGACCATTTCTGGACTATAGGGAAAACAACCTAATACTTGAAAATCTATTCCTGTTCAACCAGGAACCGCAAAGAAGGGTGTGGAGGGAGGGGATGTGAGGAGAGATGAAAAATCAACAATATAGATGGAACATTATGGCGAGTGCATTACTTCTTTATCTGATATTGTCAATTTCTCATCTCATCCTCACATATGGGACTGAGTCTCCTGCTACCTTTATCCCAGGTGGACTCATGGGAGAATGTTTCTCAGAATCATCGAACCAAAGGAGGCTCTTCCCCTGGACACCAAATCTAACTTGTAATGAGTGATAAAGCTATGATGGTTTGCCCATGTGTCTGCTACACAAATATCATCCATGGAAGCATTTGACTGGAAGACTGCAGATGTAGCCGTCACCCTGGTAGAGTGAGTTTGAATGGGTTTAAAACATTTCATGCCTTTTGAGGTATAAATGAAAGAAATGCAACTAGAAAGCCATCTTGGCAAGGTATCTTTGGAAACTGTTAGGCCTTTCCTATGGCCTGCAAATGCAATAAGCAGTTGGCTTGCTTTCTGAAACTCTTTAGTTCTATGTAAATAGAAATATAACTGTTTATGAACATTTAACAAGTGCTGGACATATTTGCCCTTATTACTGAAATTAGGAAGAAAACAAGCAAATGTACGGTCTGATTAATATTTTTTGTGACACAACTTTGGGCAGAAAAGAGGGGTCAGTACACAAATAGACTCTGTCTTTATGAAAAAACAAATACAGAAGGTGGGAAGATAGTGCCTGAGTTTCTGATATCCTTCTCACAGATGTGATAGAAACCAAAAAAATAGTTTTCCAGGGTAGGAACTTAATATCACTAGTGGCTGCAGGTTCGAAGGGTGGTTGAACAATCAGATGTAGTACCAAATTAAGATCCCAAGGGGGAGAGGGATCCTTGTGGGGAGGCCTTAACAACATGGTGTTTTTTAAGAAGGCTTTGCAAAGTTTGTGGGAAATGACAGAGAAGTTGTCTATCCTGATGTGCAAATTTGAAATGGCTGCTAACTGGACCTTAATAGTAGAAGCAGCAGCTCCATTATTAAAAAGATGAGCTAAAAATTCTGGAATAGGATCATAGGAGGTTACTTGGCTAATGGCCCTGGGTCCCTTACAAGCCTAGTGAAAAGTTTATCCTCAGAGAGAAACCTTAGTCAGCACCTGTTGCCCCTGTCAGTGAGGGCCACAGGTGGAACCCCTGGGACAAATTTGTGGTTTCCCATCCACTCATCAAGGCTGCGCTTGAAGAGTGTCAGCGAGGTACTCTGTTTGACATGTATGTAAAGTCTATTCCAGAGACAGGGCAGCCTTCAAGAGACAAACCCGTCTCTCCACCAGGTTTTGTTGATGTCGCATATTAGATCCAGGCCTTTTGAGCGGGTAATGCGCGAGGAGTGAGACTTACAGATATGAAGCATCTCTAGTAGGACAAGGTCTGAGATTGCCTTATAGGTGAGACACAGATCACCCCTGAACAACCAGTGCAATACAAAATAGAGTGATAGTGATTTGAGCCTGTCCACATAGGATAGGTGTTGGAGGCCATGAATTCTCTGTGAGGTATTTCTGTGGCCTTTCCAGTTGGTGCAGATGTTTGGAGAAGTACATACCAAATGGGGCATTATACTCAATTATTGGTCTAATGAAGGAGGAGTATAGAGAGGTAGTAACCTCCTTTTTTCTGGATGCAATCCCTTTACTTATGAGATGAACCAAGTAAAATTATTTTCTGACCACTGGCGCTACATGACGGTCAAATGTGAGATTGTTATCAACCTGAGTACCCAGGTCTCTCACCACAGGTTGTGTATTTAGGGGGGTTGCTGTTGATGTGGTAATCAGTAGGGGCCATGTTTTTACCAAAAGGTGTGGTGATACATTTCTTTTTGCATTTAGCTTGAGGCCATGATTTTGGCACCAGTCATTAGTTGCTGTGAGACCCTCTTGCAGTATGTTAACATCATTTGGGGAGTCACTGGCAGCACCCAACTTACAGTTGTCTGCTAACTTGGTCAGCCACAGGCCTTTTGTCTTTGCTTTGACCTCTGAGATATAGATGGCAACAGTAGGGGTCCCAGGAGAAGATCCCTGGGAAACTACATTAGTGACAGGTCTGCTATCAGTGGTGGAGGTGTCTATTTTGATCTTGAGGGTCCTGTCAGTGAGCCAGTTGGCCACCCACATGATGAGTCAGGGATTTATGCCAAGTTGTGTTAGCTTTTTGATGATGCCCGAGTAGGGCCTTGGCCAAGTTAAGGTAAGTTGTATGTACTGACTTTCCTTCATCCAGGGCTTTGGTGACAGTCTCAAATAAGTCAGCTAGGTTCAACAGGCAAGATCTGCCCTTGATGAAGCTGAACTGGGTGGGGTCAAGTGCTTGGAGATTGCCTATGTCCTTGTTTATGAGATCCATAATAATATGCTACATAGCTTTACAGATCAGACTTGTCAAGCTAATGGGACGACAGTTTCCAGGGTCAGTAGTAGCACCACTTTTAAGCAAGGGGATGACAATGGCAGTTCTCCATTCTGCTGGGATGAAGCCTGTACTTAGGCTGTGGTTGAATAGGGTGCTCAATGGCGAAGCCAGTTCTTGCTGGAGGTGGTGCAGAATATAGCCTGGGATACTATCAGGTCCCATGGAAGCTGTGTTCTTTGCCTTGAATAGTGCCTTTAACACTTGACCTATGGAGATGTGCAGTGCAGGACAAGTGTTGGGGCCTTTGGGGTGTGGGGAGGTGAATTTTGCATTGAACCTATCTGCTAGCAGATTGGCTAAGTCAACAGGATCAGTGTAGGTGATACTGTTAAATACTAATTCAGAACAAACCTGAGCTTTGCCATGGAGGTTCCTGATGTAACTGAAGAAGGCTTTGTGGTTTCCCTTTGTTTTGGAGGCTAGTTTCAATTCATAATTGGCTTTGGAGGTTTTCACTAGTGATTTAATTAGCTTGTTGAGGCTAATCAGGGAGTTTTTCCAGTTTGGAATTTGTTCCTTTTTGCCCTTGGACAACAGTTTCTTCTTTTGTTGTGAAGCCTGCTGATAGATGATGTCCACCAAACAGGCTTGTGTTTCCTTGAGGAGCAGGTTTTAGTTCTGCGGGTATGGCTGAGTCCATGGAGTTGTACAGGTGATTGTATACTGCATTGGTGTACTGTTCAGAATAGTTGTCTGCATCCTCTGAGGGGGGCGGTGGTATGAAGCTACAGATACCCTCCCTTAGGAGGTTGCAGTCAGCTTTTGAGAAGTTTTTTTAGCTTGATTATGGCTAGGTGGGTTGGGTGGGATAGAAACTTCGAATGAGACAGTCCAATGATCTGATCTCACCAGGGAAGAACATACTATGGGAGTGATACAGCAGTTACCCATGTTGCTGAGAACCAAGCCCAGAATGTTATCTCTACTTGTAGGGGATGAGACAACCTCATCTAGTGCATTAGAACTGATGATATCAAGGAATCGTTGATTGAGTGCATTAGTGCAGTAATAGTTAACCCAGTCTATAGTGGGGTAGTTGGAGTCACCAAGGATTAGGGTGTTAGGGGTATCTTGATGGAGTCAAGTAGATCCAGGTAAGAGGAGTCGGTGTCCTGAGTCATGGAGGGGGGGGTCTATAGCTGGCTATAACTTGGATGGGTGTCTTACCAACTGTAGGTTGCATCTGGAGTAGTTCCAGTGTGTCATGCTGGAAAACCAGTCTGGAAGTGTGCCTGTCCTTAATGAAGATAGAGACTCCACCACTCTTAGTCTTCCCGACCTCATTTTAGGGTCAGAATGTGTGGAATGAGGTATAGCCTGGTAAGGCAGGGGTGCTCTCCACAGCCCTGAAGCAAGTTTCTGTGACCGCACAGACATTGGCATCTTCCAGTACAAGAAGAGCCTCCAGTGAGTGCATTTTCAGGTTAAAGCTCCTAGCATTAAGCAGCATAACCTTCAATTTGCTTTTTGACAGACCTTTTATGTTGGAAGATTTGTCTTTGGGACATTGTCTAAAAAATGGCACAATGGGGGAGGTGAGAGCCTTGGCCAGGATCTGGAATCCCAGTGTTGACAGGTGGAGGCCATCTCTGGCAAAGCATTGATGCCTGTCAACCATGTCATCCCAGGCAGACGTGATACTGGATCCCCTTGGAATGACACCAAAATCTAAGCCAAATGTTGAAGTCAATTATTTTTGTTGGTATTATGGTAACATTCTTGGTAGAGTGAATAGGGGCCATGACAGGATCCACATTGAGTTGTTGAGCCCAAATTACAATCCACTTCCATTTAGTCTTATAAAGTTGTTGAGTGGATGACTTTTGGGAGGACATCAAAATATGATAGACCAGGGAGGAGATCATAGGTAGTCTAGCAATCAATGGAACTGGTGGAACCAAGCCATCAGCTTGAGGTTGTGAAGGTTGGGATGAAGCATTCTTGTCAAGTGCGACAGTAGGTCCAGAAAGGGTTCCAAAATCCAGGGCTCCTTCTGTAGATTAGGCCAGAGGAAAGGAAACCAGATTTGTCAAGGCAAATATGGGGCAATGAGGATTACTACTGTCTTCAACCTGTTGGCTTTCTGAAGGAATTTGGGAATCAAGGGAATGGGGGGAAAGGAATACAATAGACCAGGAGGCCAATCATGTATTAGAACATCCCTTGTGGGATTGCCCTGCTGGGGGAATTAGGGTGAAGTAGCTGCTGCATTTGTCATTTAGGGGAGAGACAAACAGATCACAACAATGCTGGCACTATGTTCGGAAAATGTTCTCCGCTACATTCTGGTTGAAAGACCACTCATGAGGCATATGAATGCCTCTGCTCAACTTGTCTGCTATGACATTGGACCTTCCTGGAATATGCATTATTTGAAAGCGGTTGGATGAGATTGCCCATTGCCACACCCTGAGTGCTTCTCGACAAAGATGGTATGATCTAATTTCTCCTTGCTTGTTTATCTCCCATACCACCAACATGTTGTCTGAATGAATCGCTACTGTCTCCAGAGAAAGAGCAGTTTGAAATGCCTGCAATGCTAGTAGCACTGCCCTCATCTCCAAGATGTTTACGTGGAGCTTGGCCTCATCCAGGTTCCTTGGACTATCTTCCCCAGATAATACCCCCCACCACCACCATATCTGGGAAGCATCTGTGGTCACCATAGCCTGTGGTTGAGGTGGGACAAATGGTTTACCTTGTGTCACTTGTTCTGAATGAATCCACCATGAAAGATTATTTTTGCATACGTCTCTTATAAGAATTTGGTGAGACATTGGTTTGGATTATTGACCACTGAGCAGCCAGAAGCCATTGCAGGATTTGCATATGAAACCTGGCTAATGGGACCAACAACATAATCACCACGGCCATAGATCCTAATACCTGTAGAATATGGCAGGCAGCTACTTTGTCATTCCTGATTAATCTTAAAGTTTGCTATCTGATTGTTAACACCCTAGAAAAGGAAGCTTTGCAGTCATTTGAGTGATGTCCAGTAGTGACCCTATGAACTGTAGTGTTTGAGTAGGTTCCAGATGAGATTTTTGGAAATGTATGGTTATGCCTAGTTCAGAACCAACTTGAAGAACAGAGGACCAAGAGGAAGGCAGTGAGGGATGTCATCAGAATTAGTGGCAGACTCATGGCAATCAGGGTCCAGTGTAAGGACAGGGCAGTATTCATAATATTAGCCTATGTCCCACAACAGGGATGCAATAATGAAGAAAACAGCATATTCAGGTAGCAGTTGCAGAGTCTACTAGATAAATCAGGACAATATGGTTTGATGATGAAAAAGGGTGACCTAAATCCACATATTGGTAAGAACAAGATATCAGGACTGCCTGGGTCCACATAGGTCGAGAAACAGGATTGAAGAAGGAGAGGCCATCCTAGACTTCTGTCAGGCAAATGGCTTGATAGTGCCCAACAAATTGTTTAGCAAGATATTCATAAGATCACATACAAGTGTGGCCAACATGCAACTCAAGTAGACTTCCTACTAGTAAAGAAAGGAGACTGGGGTAATTGCAAAGTTATCCCCAGTCAAACAGTTGTCCCACAGGATAAACCACAATCAGATGCAAGCAGTGGTCAGAGAAGATTCTAAGGTCCACAGAGACTAAACTGAAGATGTGGAAGTTGACTGGAGGGGAAAGCACAGGAGTTCATGAAAACACTTAGGGCCCTTGTATCTCAGGAAGAAAAGCAAATAGATGGAGTTGAAGAAAAATGGCAGTGCCTCAAAACAGCATGTGTGAGGACTACAGAACAGATATGTGCCAATCCAGGTATGGAAATAAGGTGCCTAACAAAAGAAGTGCAGGAAGTCATAAAATTAAAGAAGAAGAGCAGGATAAAGTGGGAGATAGAAAAGATAAACCAGGCTATGATGGAATACCAGTTGGCTAACAAAGATGCCAAGAGAGTACTTGAATAGCAAAGAGAAAGGCATCAGGGGCACACTACCAGCTTCTAGGCAGTGATACAGCAGATGGCACATCAAGGATGAAACAGGGAGGAAGAAATTCCAGCCCCCTCATGCCTATTCTCTGTACCCCCTACTTGCAGTCATTCCTACTGGCAGAGTCTCCTCTCTTCCTTCCTGTGCTGGGTTAGTTATTAGTATACTTTCCACTACTTTATGAATGTAATATTCTGTATGGTTATTGTTATTCTTCTTAAGGATCTGCTTCCATAATCCCAGTCTCTCCTTATTTCTTGAGCTTCCTCTCTGTTTCATCATCATCCATTTCCACTTTGAATAATAGCTTTCTGCTTTTGCTATGTATAGGAGACTTAACTGTGTAGCTCTAAAATGCCCCTTCAAATCAGATAATCCCAAACCTCCTTGTACTATTGGAAGGATCATTCTATCTCATTTGACTCTTGACCTCTGTCCCTCACAGATGAAATCATTCAACTCTTTATTAATTGTTATCCAGAATGTTTCCTCTGGTTGATAAAATATGCCTGACCTGTGTATAAAACTAAAGGGATTGAAAACATTTTCAGTGCTTGTATCTTGCTATCCAAATCCTTTAAAGTTTCCACTTTCTCTGTTTTTGTATAAAAAGAAGTTATGTACTCACTGTTAAATAAAATCAAGAATTCAATACACAGGAGGTTCAGATTCAAAAGTTTACTAGTGTACACCAGGAGGCAAAAAACGTACAAGTACAGAATTTTGTCTGACATGAAACAGGAAGCACACAATTTTATATAGGTTTAACATTCAAGCTATGCCCACCTTACTGACATGATAAGTCACAGGGCATCTGCATCACTTTAGCTTACAGTCTTCTATTCATTAAATCTGCTGATGCTGTATATTTAAAAAAAAAACTTTTCCTCTAGATACAATATGGCCTTGCTATCCAGCTGGTCAGACATAATGTATTTCTGTAAAGTTACTTCTTCAAGGTTTCATATCAGTTCGAATACAATAGTAGATTCAGTCTTTTAATACACGTCTTTGCTCTCTGTTACACTTTCTCACACAGCTGCGTGCTATCTCAGTAATACATATACAAGGCCAAATCATCTCAGCAGGAAAGAGCAGAAGATTTCATTATTTCACACATTTAATTTCCTGACCCAGCAGATAATCACTTGTGAAAAGCATAAACATTAAAACTTGCTAAGCTAGCATTCTGCCAGGGTCGAAGGTCAGCTTTGCTTCAAGCCACACTGCAGTTTCAAAACATGAATTAATCCTCTCTACTATATGATTAATAGAATAAAATGCATTATATACTACTTTGCTTTTAAACTAGCATTTCTCATGTATTCAAATACACATTTTTCTAACATTTTCCCCCCTATTAATACTTTTTATTCTATTTTGAAGTATGCATAGTGTCATTTCATCTCCTAGCCTTTTCCACTTAGGATTTTCAGCTAGGTGAGTCATTCAATCTATACTTCAGAAAAAATGTCATCTGAGATCAATCTTTCAATCTCAATATCTTGGTACAAAGTTTCAGTAACAGAGACATCAATAAAATCTTTGATTAATCTTTTCATGCAGGGAATCCCAAAGCAAACACATGCTCATATTAGGAGTATACCCACACAAATGGCAATCAGAATATTTATTAGGATGGAACCCCACCCCCCCAAATAGATTCTGGAAAAAGTCCATCAGTGGGTTTGGGCCTGGTTCAGTCATGGCTGATACTTGCTGAACTACCTCTAGGTGATTATTGATTTCATGCCTGTTATCTGGTATGTACGCACAGCATTCTTCTTTGATAAGCACGCACGTACCACCTCTCGCCGCTAGGGTGAAGTCAAGAGCCATTCGATTTTGTAGCACAACAGTCCTCATTGCATTCATTTCATCAGTCACCAGTTCTAGGGCAGAAAAAGTTGTATTACTCATTACTTCGAGAAGTTTCGACAACTTCCTCAGCTCCTAGATTGATTTGACTGCTCCATAGGCTGGGAATATTCCTGCCCAGGATATAACACTGTCACTCAAGTCCATATGAGTCAATTTGCTTTTATCTTTCACGGCATTATGTTCTTTCCAGCCAGCTTCGATCTTTCCGACTGGATTCACAGGTTTTTCAACTGGACCTTCAGGTTTTCGAGCTGCTTCTCTCACGTTTCGTATCTTACCCAAAGGTAATTCTGCAGTATGTCTTATTGCCGGAACCAAATAACCCAAAAAACAACTGCCGGACCAATTCTCAGGTAACCATTTATTTGCCTTTTTCCCACAAATAAAATAACAGTTTTCTACTTTAGTACTAATACGCATAAGCCCTGCATGAAACATTTTCTGATCTATAACTGACAATTGTTTAAACAAAACTGGATTTTTGTGAATGTCATTCATAGTTGTTTTCAATGAGTTCAAATACGAGTCATAATTAGTATTGCAAAAAGTATTGCCATTACCATTCTTAATATAACATCGGTAAGATATGGTTATATTACAATTGCTCCAGCCCACCTGGAGGGTATCATTTTTATAAAAATATACAACTCCTTTTTGTGTGACAGGTAAAAAGAAAGCTATTTTGTCCTGTGATCTCACAGTTCCTGTATCGAAAAGTAAATTCTCCCAAGTCTCATTTATCCCCAAAGGGATAGCGGACATTATCAGTCCTCCATATGCTGTTGGTATAGCTGTACAAACCCAGCAATTTGAAATGTTCATAGTCTCTGCATATACACGTTTCATGGCTAGGTATGTGTTAAAATTTGGATGCCAGTCTATAGACGTTTCATCACACCTTCCCACTTTCACTTGTGTGGTTGTGTGTAGGATAAACCACAACAAGAGGAAAATGGTCACAATTACAGTCAATAAATGTACACTCAACAAAATGATTATGCAACATCTCTGGGGTTGATCTAAATTTCTATTTGCTTTGTTTTTGGCCATCTTGGTCTGGTTGTGTATCAGTCACAGAGGTTTTATCAAGTTGAAAGTTCTTTACCGGTTTACAATGTGTCAAATGAACCCAGGACGTCCTCTCGGCCACTCTAACTGCAGTAGGTGTTGCCAACAGAACCTGGTATGGTCCCTCCCACTTTGGACTCGCCCAATTCTTCCTTTTCGTCACCTTCAGCCACACGTATGTCCCAGGGGCCAAAACTCCTTCCACCAGTCTGGTCTGTTCTTTATCTGAAAAAGAGTTAAACTGCAAAACAGATTTATTTGTTAACAGTTTCCTCATATAACTAGCTAATGAACTGTCAGCTTCTTGCTCTGCAGGCATGAGAGCTTTCCACTGAGGCACATAATATGCTCTCCCAAAAACCATTTCAAAGGGTGTCAAACCCTTTACATTTGGAACCGTTCTCATACTCAGCAGTGCCAAAGGCAGACAGTATATCCAATTCTTTTGGGTCTCCTCTACTAGCTTCCTAAGCTTATTTTTGAGGGTACCATTGTACCTTTCCACCAGTCCTGCTGACTGTGGGTGGTAGGCACAATGGTTCTTTAAGGAGATACCAAAAAATCTCCTAAGTTGCTGAATTGTCTGATTCATGAAATGAGTGCCGTTGTCACTATAAATCCTTTCCGGAATGCCAAATCTAGGGATTATCTCTTTTATTAGGGCTTTCACCACTGTTGCTGCATTTGGGTTTTTGGTTGGAAAAGCTTCTACCCATTTAGAAAACATGTCTACAATAACTAAACAAAACTTTTTCCCTTCACACATTCAATTCTATGAAATCCATACAAATAGTATGGAACGTGTATGGCGGTATAGGAAAACTTCCCTGCTTGGTTTTAAATGCTCCTTGTGCATGGTGCTTGTTACAAGTATGACAAGCTGCACAAAATTTTTGTGTATAGTTTGTGAATCCATATGTTTGGAATATTCGGTTTACTAACTATACCATCCCCCCTTTGAGACATGGCACTGCCCATGGCTCAACAAAGCTGCATATCTAAATAAATTAGACGGCAATATCGGTTTTCTCTCTTTGGAAATGTACAGTCCATTCTCAAGAATTGCACCTCGTTTTATCCATTTTTGTTTTTCTGCTTTTGTAGTAAGCGTATGCATTGTTTTTAACATGTCTAAATCTAAAATCTCAGAGGGTTGTAATTCCTCATTCAAAAGTAAAGTTTCTGAGTCTGAGGCTGCTTGCTTTGCAGCTGCATCAGCTCATGCATTGCCTTTTGAAATCTTATCCTGCTGTTTTGTAATAGCTACACATTTACAAATAGCTACTTTGCTAGGTAACTGAATAGATTCTAATAATTCCAAAATAAATTGCGCATGGTTAATAGGTTTTACACTAGATGTTATCATTCCTCTATTTTTCCATTGTTGTGCAAATACATGTACTGTAGAAAAAGCATACTGACTATCAGTATATATGTTCACACTCTTGTTTTTTGCTAAAGTACATGCCCTCATCAAAGCTATCAATTCTGCTGCTTGTGCAGATAAATTGTGTGGTAAGGATTGAGCTTCTAAAATTTCAGTGTCTGTAACTACTGCATACCCTACCAGATTCTTCCCTGTAGGACCCCTTCTGCATGAGCCGTCCACGTAATATGTCACCTCGGCATTATCCAAGGGCATATCTGTGAGATCTTGTCTAGGTAAAGCTAACTGTTCAATTTCCTGCAGGCAGCTGTGTGGTGTGCCCTCCACAGGAGTTGGAAGTAATGTTGATGGATTCAATGTCGTACATCGTTCAATTGTCATATGAGGTTGGCTCAGCAGTAGTCATACACGAAAGATGTCTAGCAGGGGAAAGGTATGCCACTTTTTCTTGCAGTAAAATTATTGCAACTGCATGAGGTGCTCTCAGTGTGAGAGGGTGGAATAATACCACTGAGGCCGAAGCCTGCACTGCCATTGCAGCTGCAACTACTGCTTGTACACAGTGAGGCAAAGATCGCGCCACTGGATCTAACTGTGATGAATAATAGGCTATGGGGCATTGCTTATACCCATGTTGTTGCATCAATACTGACGTCATATATCCTTGCTTACAATCTACGGTCTGAAAGAATCATTTATGATAATTTGGAAGTCCTAAAACTAATGAAGAAGCTATCAACTGCTTCAACCTGCAGAAAGCCGTTTCTGCTTCGGGTGTCCATTGTAAGATATCTTGTGCTGCCATTGGTGTCTTATATATCAAGTCAGTCAGTGGAGCAGATTTCAAAGCATAATTTGGTATCCAGCTCCGACAAAAATTAGTTGTACCCAAGAAAGACATAATTTCTTTCTTGGTTGTTGGTATGGGTGCTTGCAAGATTGCTGTTTTACTTTCCTCGTCTAATATTCTACCTTCATTGGATATTACATATCCTAGGTATCTAACTTGTTTTCTCCAAAGTTGTAACTTACTTTTGTTTACTTTGTGTCCTTGTGTTGCTAAAAATTTCAATAATGCTGCAGTATCCTCCCTGCACTGTTGCTGAGTGGGGGCTGCTAGCAAGATGTCATCTACATAAAGTAGAATTTGACTACCTCCCGGTGGGGTAAACCCTGCCAGGTTGCTAGCCATTTCTTGTGCAAATATTGTTGGGCTCTCACAATATCCCTGTGGTAGTCGAGTATACGTATACCTTTTACCCTGAAATGTAAATGCAAACCAATATTGACTATCAGGATGTATAGGTATTGAAAAGAAAGCATTGCTAATATCTACCACAGAGAAATACTTCTGTTGCAGTTCTAAATCGTTTAACAAAGTATGTGGGTCTGGCACCGTAGGTGCTCTAGGTATTACTGCATTATTTACAGCTTGTAAATCTTGTACCATCCGCCATTCCCTGTTTGCTTTTTTAACAGGAAATAGGGGTGTATTACATGGTGAATCAGGAGATTCTACCAGTACTCCTTCTTTGAGTAATGCTGCTATTATAGGCTTAATTCCTATTTCTGCATCCTTTCTCAAAGGGTATTGTCTTTTCTGTGGTCTAAAAGCTGACTTTGGGGTTATTGTAACTGGTCCTGCTGTTCGAATAAGTCCTACATCTGACTTGCCTGTTGACCAAAGAGTTGTTGAAATTTCACATAAGGCCTTTTCTTCTTCTTCTAATAAGACCGCTAATCAGCTGTCCTCACTAGATTGCAAGTGTACAGCTGGATGTGTCTGTGTTAACCAATTCAGTTTTTGTTTTTGTATCCCTTGTTCTGATAGTTCTAAATCAGTCTGTTTCTCCCATCTTGTTACTTTTTCTCCTAAGTCTGTCCATTTGACACTTTTGTTCTTTGTCAAGCTGACATGTGGTAACCGATTTGATTTATATAATGCAAGGAATTCTTGAGGTAATGAACAGCTAACTACACTGTTTCCCTCAGTATCCCAGTACAAAGTACGCAAAACCAATCTAGTTGCACGATTTCTAAACAATTCTTGCTCATACTCTCTATCAGGTCCTGGTGTAGTACAGTAGCATAGAGTACAGTGTAACAAATGCTGTCGATCAGTGTCAAGGGAGGGGGCTTTACTGATGGCTACATTCATCAGTTCCTCGGTTACTGCCCCTGGACCAGTCGTGACTAGGTCCTGGCTGTACCAGTAAAACGTTTCACCCTCCGATTGCACTACAAAGGTATCCATTTGTCTCTGTGCCTCCATACCTTGTACAGTTGGAACTACTGCTATGCCAAATATTTGCATAAGGTCTCTGCCCAATAGGTTTACTGGACACTTTGCAGAAACAACAATTTTACTTCTCTGGGTCATACCTGAAACAGGGTCAGTTATTGCTATATCATGGGAAAGTGGTTCCCTATATAGCTGTCCATTTGCTGCTTTCACTAGTATATAATCAGGTGATTCGGAATGTTCTGGTAACTGGGAGGGGTGTATCAAAGTCTGTGACGCTCCTGAGTCACAAAGGAATTTGACTTCCCTTCTCTCCACCAGAAGTGTAACTTCCGGTTTCGTATCTGCTAAGTAGAGCTCTAAACTCAATAATGCTAAGTCCAAAATTTCATTTTCTTCATCCTCCATATCTACTTGCACTTCCTCTACTCCTTCTATCACATTTACATTTGTTTTCTGTTTATTAACTTTTCCTGATGATTTCTGACTTTCACATGATGTATCTTCACTATCATATAGTCAGTCCTTGTCTCCCTTATCTTCTGTAATTACCTTTTTGTTTTGCTTACAATTCCTTGCTAGATGTCCCTTTTTCCCACACTTGAAGCATTCACCTCTCTTTTTTCTCTCTTCAAAATCTTCTGATCATTTGTCAGACTGTTTGTTTCCCTGGGCATTTTTCTTGCCCTTTTTACCTGACTGTAATACAAATACTTCAACTCCGTCTTCAGCAGTGAAGACTTGCGCCTTCTTTTTCTTTTTACTATTAAATTGTCTTTCAGCATGTCTAGTGTATTCGAGTAAGGCTTGTAGCCTCCCTGTTCGATGGTCTATCATATGCTTCGTAATGAAGCTACTAATAGGTGCAATGCAACCTTTCAAAAATGCATTTTTCAATTGTTGTTCATACGGGGAATCATTCGTCTGGTTCTCAGGAACCGACATACCGCTATGATTATTAAAACATTCTAATAATCTAGCATAGTACCCATCTATTGTCTCATTTTCCTGTTGTATGCATTGATTAATGCAAGTCCAGTCTGCTCTAGGTTTCCATTTCTCAGAGATTCGGTCTGTTAGACCTTTCACTCTGTTGTCTAACTCTGCGTCACTATATGGGAGTGGTCTAAGCTCTGCATTACGAGGATTCCAGGTGCCACAAATCATGTGCCAATCTGGACCTATAATTTGTCTTACTACTTTTTCTACTTCTTCCCCATTCAAGTGGTAACTCAACCTCATGCCTTGTAAATCTTCTAAAAATTTCGTAAAATTAACTTTCGGATGGGGGATTCCCTCAGTAGCCTTCCGGATATCTTCCGGTGTCTATGGTCTGTATACTAAGAGTGTTGGGTTTTGCCCTTCCTGTCCTGCCTGAGGATTTGGAACTTCTATAAGTGGGCATATTTCTTCCTCACTCTCATCCTGTAGATTTCTCTCTATTTGGTATGATTCTGTGTCCCTATGTGTTTTACGTGTTCGGGACCTAGTCTCAATAGGATCTCTAACAAATGGTTGTGGTCTTGCTGAAACTTCAGGATAATGCGGAGGTGGACCAGCCTGTCCACTCGCTTCATATCCTGAAAAGGGTAAGGGAGGGAGCAAGGGAGGAGGAGGAGGAGCTGTTGCTATTACCAAGTTATTATCCTCTTTGTCTAAAAATAATGTTTTTGAATTTTTAAGCTTCTGTTCTCTACGATTTGCTTCCTCAATCCACCTGTGTGCTTGAGGAATGCTTAGTTGGCGTTGCTTTTTTGCCTGACCTCCCGCATCAGATTTAAGCTGTTTAAGGAGTTTAACTAGTGAAGTTTTGTCTAGTTTACCATCAAATTCATATTTGTTAACCCATTTCGTATAATACCTAACGTTATTGGAACGTTGTGATTGCATATATTTTGCGTCTTCGGTTAGGGGCAGATCTCGCGATGTTTTAGTGCACTGATTACCCATGTCAAAGAAAATGTTACGTAACCCTTTTTTATCACGTGATATCAAATTCTCAGTTCCTGTTTGCAGTGTATTTAGAATGACTGCCTACCTTATTCTGTTACCCTGATCTATGACCAAATATACAGTACTTCCTTTTGTCCCTGATCTGCAAAACAAATCTTGACAAGAATATACTGTAACCTAGTCCCTGATCTAAAACAGAAAAAAGGCAAATTCTTCCTACCTGAGCCTCCGGTATTGAACTGTCCAATGTCCACTCTTCGGCCACAGATCAGAAAGTGGCCAGCCTCTTTAAACGACAATTCAGTCGGAGGTCTTTTCACCCAAGAAGAACCGTTTCGGTAACTTCTCCTGTGCTGTATTTGACCACCGGTAGACTCTGATCTGCAGCTGTCTGAGGGAATTTTCCGACTGAGAAGGACCAAACTGTTAAATAAAATCAAGAATTCAATACACAGGAGGTTCAGATTCAAAAGTTTACTAGTGTACACCAGAAGGCAAAAAACGTACAAGTGCAGAATTTGTCTGACATGAAACAGGAAGCACACAATTTTATATAGGTTTAACATTCAAGCTATGCCCACCTTACTGACGTGATATGTCACAGGGTATCTACATCACTTTAGCTTACAGTCTTCTATTCATTAAATCTGCTGATGCTGTATATTTAAAAAAAAACTTTTCCTCTAGATACAATACGGCCTTGCTATCCAGCTGGTCAGACATAATCCCCAGGATTCACGAAGCCTCCGTGTAAGAGTTATAACTCTTACACAGAGGCTACAGTTAAACAGAGTGATGTCAGCATGCTCTGCATATTCATGAGAGCATGCTGAATCACACCTAAGTCTAACACGGTCCATGTAAGACAGTAGGGGGCATGTCCGTAGGCTGAGTCCTGCAAGCGGACACGCCCCCAGAAGTGTAAAAGTGCCCAAAGTAAACACCCACAACAGAGTCCACGGAAATGTGAATAAACACAACACAACACATGCCCCCACAGACTATGAACATAAAATATATATAAATGAACATGTTATATATTTTTTTTAAATTGTAAAGATGTTTAACCGTGAGTGCGCTCGTTTGCGCGGGCGTGCAGTAGCGCAGCTACAGTTAGCAGTCAGTGAGAAAGCATATAAGAACTAAATATGCAAAATAAGCCAGAAAGCAACAGCGTAGCAGTAGAGATGTTGGCTGAAGAGCAGGCATTCATGGTTCGAGCCCCCAGAACACCATTTTTTTTTTCAAAATAAGCAGGAAACAAGTCCCTGAGAAATATGTACACATAAAACCACAATTTATGTAAAATGTAATGAAATAGCCCATTTATATTGAAGACATGTGAGGTAACAAAAGAAGAAAAAATGCCAGGTGTGCTCATAGCTGAGCTACAGTTTAACAGAGTGAGTGCATGTGCCCGTAGATGAGCAGTGGGTTAACTGGCGCAAAATGAGTGCCCGTAGCTGAGCAGTGGTATAACATGCTAAATCTATGTGCCCCTAACTGAGCTGAGCGTAATATGCGTGCCAATAACCAAATGAGGCTTAAAGCAGCGTACCCCATTTGCGCGGAGCTGCGCACCGCGCAAACAAGCTAACCGACGGGCAACGTTGAGCAAACCGTATCAAAACTGCCTTTACACAGACACACCCCTCAGCATGTCTAGACAGTCATGAAAAATAAAAAGCAGAGGCCAGGTTCGAACCCAGGATACTATACACCATAGTCAAGGTACAGAACCACTAAGCCATGACAGCAGTACCTTTAAATGCAACAATAGCTAATATATAGGAATGAATACAAACTAGAGCATGACAATGCAGGTTTACTGACGTTGATACAATTCCAAAATGGCCAATCACAGATATGTGCTGGAAAAACGGACTATATAAGCCCCATAGGTGGGAATACACAGCATAAACGATTGTAGAACTGACCTGCAGGCAGAATGACAGGAGTAGGAGAGGGTAGTTGCTTTTGAGCACAGAGGTGGGGTGTTGAGGAGTCCGGGTACATGGTCTGGCTCCTAGTCCATAATCATGAGGCCCAACTCATGCAGGGCCAGGTCCTCTGGGGAGCATACAGGGCTGAGGCGTGGGACCGGTTGGCTCATGATCTCACCAGTGCCACAGGGATTCCAAGGACTGGTGAGCAGGTCCGTCACCACCATGCGGACCTGAAGAGACGCAAGCAGGACCAACTGAACCTTTGGATCCAGGAGGCCCGCAAACACCCAACGCCCACTACTGAGTAAGTAACATTTAATTATGTATGTAAGAAATTAAACTAGCTGATATTATGGAGATGTGTATTCCAATATTACTTCATTTATATTACAGCTGCAGGTGTCCGTTCTGCGAACCGCAGAGCCTATGGCGATAGGCTGGTGCGGTTGCACCACCAGGCAGGTCAGTAATCCACTACCAGTAACTGTAAAGAAATATAAAAGTATGACAGTCAGCAAAAGAGTGCAGTGTAGTCAGTAAGGAATAAAATATGCAAGTAACAGTGTGAAAGTGTATGCAAGTATTGCTTGATTACAAAAGTATGTCTCAGCCTGTAAGTTTAACCTAAAAATGAAACTGTCCGACATATATTCTGAAATAAAAATGCCCTACCTGTAAGAAAATAGTACACAACCTGCAGCAGGCTGAAAAGTATAGCTGCAGAAGATGATGAAATCACGTGTGAAATATATTCCTGTAGAAATACTGAAACATGACAGAAGTGAGACTGCTGGAAAGGATTGTAATAACTACTGGTAAAACATGTCAATAAAGCCTAGAAGTACCATCCTGAATAGTAAAATGAAAGCAAGTGAGAGAGTGTGAGAAAGTGTCATGAATCCAGCAATACAGTAGTAATAACCCCTGAATAAAGTATACTGCAGTCAAGACAGAATGAAATGCATGTGAGATTCAAAACCAAACTGCAAAATCTGTTCAAAGTGTTGCTGCATCTGGAATGTGTATCCCAAAATCTGGATATGTTGCTCTCAGTCTGCAATATGCAGACAGGATGATTGTCTGAGATACCAAACATCCACACTTGTCTACAGCTATATAAAGCAAATGTAGCTGAACAAAGCTAGATATGAATGTGTATGAAGAACCATAAAATGTATATTGATGTTGCAGTAACAGTCCTATCACCAAGTTGAAATAGTTATCATATAGGAAACTGTAGTTAGAACAGTAGTGTGTATATAACTGTAGCTATTAGAAATGTACAGCATATGTATTGTTATTCAAAGGTGTTAATATTACTTTCTTCACCCCACCCTATAACCACATATAACCCATTCCACGTGAAAATGGTATGTGCAATCACAATTAACGCCCCTGGACGTTTGTCCTGTTGGGTCATATATATTTGCATGTCCGTTGATGCATCTGCCCTGTTCATACATCCACACCTGATGGCCTGTTGCCATCAATTAACCCTGCATGTTGTTGGACTGTGTATGTCTGTTCAAATTATGCATGTGTTATGCATGCTGTTCAATGGTGTGAATATCTGGGTGTTTGGTTAATGGGAATACTAATGCATACTGTTACAACTAATTGTGAATGGTATTATATGTCACTAACCCAAACTGTCATGACATAATGCAAAACATAGGACGACAGGGAAGGCGGGTTCCAGCGGACCCACCTCTCCCACCTCAGCTGGCGAGTGCACCTGGCACTAGTGCCGAGTCCGGACCCTCCTCCGGTGGCCCTGTGCCACCTGCGGTTGGAAGCGCTGCAGCGGATGGGGCTCGCCCCCCCCTCTGCAAGTGTGGCCGGAGGAGAACCACCACTCACCCTCCGTAGCATCCGGAGTTTGGTGCGTAGGGAGATTCGGGACTCTGTTCTCGAGCCCCTATGCCAGCTCGAGGCACAGGTGGCACAACTAACGGGGATGCCTGTTGCCCCGCCTACACAGCCCCCAGCACAGCCCCGTCCTGGGCAGTGAAGGAACAGTGGCAGCTGCCTATGGGTGGGGATATCAGTTCCACTGTTGCCATCTGTGGGCTCATGGGCTCTGGATATCCAAACCTCTGTCCCCAACAATTGCGTAACCCCCCCACACGTGTCATACACCGCCCCTGTATGCGTCTTGTTTGTCTTGTCTGTTTACCTACCCAACCTACCTCCCCAGCTGTACCGACTTCCTTCACCTGACATACCACTCTCACCTGAAAAAAAAAAAAAAGGGCACTCTGTACCCACAAAAAAATTATGCCCCGTACATAGCTGCCCATTCCGCACACATGTCTACTGGACATGGAACCTATCAATTACAATTGGCTGTACAACAAGTATTATTGTTGTCCTGATACCTCTCTCAGGGGTGGAAGGTTTCAAATGTCACACCAAATTACATACATATGCACAGCTGTTGCTGATGAAGAAATGGGCAGCTATGGGCCTTACCTACATCCCTCCTGCACATCCCAAGCTTGTTTCCCTACTGTCTTACCCTCTTTGTGACCCCTTTTTCACCACTTTCCTGTCTCCCCATTTTCTTTTCTTTCAAAGAAAATAGCGCGGGTGTGCGCAAGAGTAAGCACGTTTAAACGGTTGTAAGCGGGTGTGCGCAGAGCTAACCGCCAGTGCGCATGCGTGAGCTCCGCGCAAACCAGCGCTAACCCGGTTACAACTGCTTAAAAGTGCCTTAGTCACTTTGATTGACAGGTCCTGTACTCAGCTCAAAAGCAAAATAAAATCCCACTGTGAGTCCCGAACCCAGGACCTTGGAAACAGTAGTCTGCATGACACCACTAAGCCATGACTCTTATACAAGAACATTGTGCTAAAATAAATATATCATGTAATAGTAGGAATGAATGTAAAGGGAATATAGATGTGTAGTACACAAAGCATGTCATTTAGAATTACTATCAAAACTAGTGGATTTCCATAATAGTAGTGTGTGAACAGAAACAGTCATGCTAGTTGGAAGCTAGTAGGTAATAATGTCACTATAGCACCTTGCAAGCCACACACATACTCACAGCAGAACAAGCACTGCCCATACCCCACAACCTCTTACAGGAACACATCTGGACCAAGTAATAAAATATGTGGAGCAAAGGCCCAAAACCAGGGATACATTACAAATAATGTTACAACAAACGCAGACAGGTCAGAGAGTAACAGGGTCTGCACTTTGTGAGATGTTTGGAAGGGTATGCAGTCTGAAACTTGAATGTTTGTCACCATATTCTGACTTGAGCCCAGAGTGACTTGCCAGAAAAAAGTGTGCATGAGATATTGACCAAAATATGAGGCAGAAATGTGGACAACCTGCAAATATATGTACACATGATGGGTCTGACACCACCATATTTGAATAGTTAAGAGCCTAGACATAGCAACAGTGAATGACTTACAGGGATGCCCCACAGACCCCATGTGAAATGTACAAACAGTAGGCAGAAAGGTGTAACACATGCAATGGTAACTATGGAGTCCTGAAAGTATTCATCACTTGCATGGCAGAAAAAGTGTAGTAATACATATGCTCATTCTAACCCACAGTCACAACTGCAGCATACCAGACATTTTAATGTGTGTACCCACTGATATGTACCATTCCATGAGGCACATAACAGATGAACCTGAAAGTCTCTGGGGCCTGCTCAGCAGCATACTCAAATACCCTAATATATGTCAAGGCCCACACCATGGCCAGAGCACACTGCATGCTGTAACACCCTAGCAGATATAGCAAGCATTCTAAGGTGTGAATGTACATAGAAAATAGGAAAGCTACAGCAGCACACTACAGTCAAGACACCTAGCAGGCATACAAGTAGTGACTGTAAAGGGCAACTATTGAAGCCTTAGCAACAAAGTGCAAGCAAAAGTGAAAGGAAAACACACACACACACACATTAACAGTAGTAGTAGTTGTAGGTGTCAGTGTACATACACAGTACAGGAAACTGGAGAAATGAATGGAGGAATGTTAATCTACAACACACCTGGAAATATGAGAGAGATACCAACCTTTACACTCACAAAACATTGTCCACAGCATAACAGCATGGTCCCTGCCCTTAAAATCTGAAAGGGCTACGCCTATCTCACATACCTTTTTATAGCACTGTTCTGAAATCACAGTGAGAACTGCAATCAGTACACAACTGGCTGCATGCAATTAGCAAATGCTGGCTAACAATTGGTGCAGAGGCCATCACATGGGCATATGCAGATACCTACAAAGTATGCTGTACTCCCAGTCCACACATGCAATACTTTCATTGCACCCTGAGAAGGACGTGAGAGACAGACAGACAGAGAGAGAGAGAGAGAGACAGAGACAGAGACAGAGAAAATTGCAATTAAGCAGACACAAACAAATTGTTCAGCAACAGCTACCTGAAAGCTGACAACTGGGAAGTGGAGCAGCAGGACAGAGAACCAGATGGCAACACAAGCAGCTGTGACAAACACAGGTAATGTAAAGTAATACTATAAAGGTCTACATACTGTGAACCCTCCATATGTGTCATTGGTCTGTATCCATATGTATATGAAGATGTGTAAAGGGCAGAGGACATACAGCAACTATCAGTGAAGGCTGTACATACATTTGTATGTGAGAGCATCTATGTGCACATATCAATGTTGGTTGATTGTAGGTTGTAGTGCCCTGTACAAAGTAGGTTTCACAGTTATGTATCTTTAGCAGTATGTTAGTGTGTGTATACAGTATGGTAGACAAATATGTTGATATACCTGTCTAACATATGGATACGTATGTATGTCAACATATGTATGTGTGTATGTATATATATATATATATATATATATATATATATATATATATATATATATCTATGATATGCATATATGTATACATACATAGAGACAGAGATGTAGGAATACATAAACAGGTGTAGATAGAATATTGTACAAACATATCTATGTAATGCACACATACAGATATAGATATATGTAGATACATATACATAGACAGACTGATCTGACTATCTACAGGTATGACTGTATATGACGACCTGCAACACAGCCTGTCCCGCCCCCTCTGTCACTCACATCCCCTCTGTGTCCCCCCCCTGTCCACATCTATAGCAATATATGTACATCAATTAGAAGTTATGTACCTACCATAACGTTCCATGTTAGTTGTCTTCTCTCACCTTCTTTTTTGCTGGATGGGTTCAGAGCCGATCCTCAGCTCCGACTCGGCACTTGCTTAGCTTGAGAACTCCTTTTACCAGCTCGAGGCAACCCTATTTCCCATGATGCAAGGCGGGACTACCTCAGATCTCGTTTGGTAGCTATAATACCCTGCTAAATGAAAGACTAACCTAGTAGAACTAGGAAAACAAGTTCTTAATAAATAGACTCTTCTATTTAAGACCCAGGAGAGAAAAAACCTGAGAAAGAGAAGCCCTTCAAGATTTGTCCAGGCCAGGGGGAAGGAGGGAGGGACGCAAGAAAGAAGGCGAGAGAAGACAACTAACATGGAACGTTATGGTAGGTACATAACTTCTAAATGTTAAGTTGTCAATCTCGCCTTCATTCTTGCTGGATGGGTTCGGAGCCAATCCTCGGCTCCGACTCGGCACTTACTTAGCTTGAGAACTCCTTTTACCAGCTCGAGGCAACCCTATATCCCATGATGCAAGGCGGGACTACCTCAGATCTCGTTTGGTAGCTATAATACCCTGCTAAATGAAAGACTAACCTAGTAGAACTAGGAAAACAAGTTCTTAATAAATAGACTCTTCTATTTAAGACCCAGGAGAGAAAAAACCTGAGAAAGAGAAGCCCTTCAAGATTTGTCCAGGCCAGGGGGAAGGAGGGAGGGACGCAAGAAAGAAGGCGAGAGAAGACAACTAACATGGAACGTTATGGTAGGTACATAACTTCTAAATGTTAAGTTGTCAATCTCGCCTTCATTCTTGCTGGATGGGACCACGTCCCTAGCACCTGTATCCCGGATGGCTCAATGGCACAGACTCTTGAGAACTGTGGAACCAAAACTGGCTCTGTCCCTGGAGGCCAAATCTAATTTGTAATGAGAGACAAAGGTATGAGGAGTGGCCCAAGTAGCTGCTGCACAAATGGTATCAATTGGTAGCCTATACTGAAAGGCTGTAGAAGTGTATAGGCTCCTGGTTGAGTGTGCCTTCGGTTTAGAGGGTAGTTGCTTGCCTCTGAGCGAATACACGTAAGAAATGGTGGAAGATAACCATCTGGATAAGGTCACTTTAGATACTGGGAGACCTTTCCTGTTTTCTGCATAGGAGACAAATAATTGGTCTGATTTCCTGAATTGTTTAGTTCTATGCAAATAATACCTGAGCTGACGATGGACATCCAAAAAATGAAGCTTTTGTTCAGCTTTGTCAGAATAATTAGGGAAAAAAACTGGTAGATCGATGGATTAATTAATATTAGTTTGAGAAACAACTTTGGGGAGGAAAGATGGATTTGTTCTCAGGGATACCCTGTCCTTGTGAAAAACCAAGTAAGGGGAACGGATGCAGAGAGCTTGAATCTTGGATACCCTTCTTGCTGAAGTGACAGCCAGTAAGAATATAGTTTTCCAGGTCAATAACTTCAAGGAGCATGAAGCAGACGGTTCGAAGGGTGGTAAAATCAAGGATGCTAACAATACATTCAGATCCCATTGTGGAGGAGGATGTTTTATTGGAGGCTTAAGGAGAAAGACTCCTCTCAGAAAAGCTTTGCATAGTCTATGTGACATAATGTTATGATCTTGCAAGCCAACATGATATTTGGAAATAGCCGCCAATTAAACTTTGACTGTTGATGAAGAAGATCCTGACTGAAAAACTTCAGCCAGAAAATCTAAAACAGAATGCACAGATGCAGTAAAGGGATCAATGTGCCTGGAGTTTGCCCAAAGGGAAAAACGTCGCCACTTTCTAGCATAAACCGTTCTGGTGGACGACTTCAAAGAAGCTATCAAGATATCTCTGACAGGATCAGAGATCATAGGAAGCCTGGCTAGGGAAGGAAGTGGAGCAACCAAGCAGTGAGGTTGAGAGAACGAATGGCCCGGTGCTGTTGACCTGATTGGTGGATCAGAAGATCCGGAACTGGGTCCAGATGCCAAGGCTGCACCAGGAGATGACGATGCAGAGTCGGAAACCAAATTTGTCGAGGCCAGTAAGGGGCAATGAGAATCAACTTGGCCCTCAAACGGTAGCTTTCTGAATGACCTGTGGAATTAAGGGAAAGGAGGAAAGGCACAGAAGTCCCCGGGCCAATCCTGGGTTAGAGAGTCTCTCAGGGTTGGCCTGGTAGGGGAAAGAGGGTGAAGAAGTCGGGGCATTTGTTGTTTTGGGGTGTAGCAAAAAGATCGCAACAAGGGGTGCCCCACTTCAGAAATATCTGGTCCACTATTGATTGATTGAGAGACCACTCGTGAGGCATGAGAATGGCTCTGCTCAGCTTGTCCACTAAGAGGTTGGACCTGCCGGGGATGTGCGTTGCTATCAGAAACCGATGAGAGGAGATTGCCCATTGCCAAAGTCTGAGAGCTTCTCGACACAAAGGATAGGACCTGGTCCCGCCCTGCTTGTTGATGTACCAGACCACAGACATGCTGTCCGTTTGAACTGCAATAGTCCCCACGGGAAGAAAGTTGTTGAGGGCTTGCAACATTAAAAGCACCGCTCTCATCTCCAGGACATTTATGTGCAGATGGTATTCTATGGGTTGCCACGTCCCGTGGACCATCCTGCCCTGATAATGCCCCCCCACCCGATCAGAGAGGCATCCGTAGTGACTGTGGCAACCGGAGGAGGGGGAACAAATGGTCGGCCCTGATGAAGAAGAGGGGAAGATATCCACCAGGTTAGATGAATCCTGCACGATTCTGTAACTAAGATTTTGTGTCTCATAGGAAGGCTCTGGAATGACCACTGAGTGAATAACATCCACTGCAGAAGACGCATGTGGAAGTGAGCCAATGGTAGAAGAACAATGGCCGCAGCCATAAGACCTAGAACTTTCAGAATCAATCTGGCTTTGACTTTGCTGCTCTGCAATAAAATCAGAACGTATTTTTGGATGTCCAGAATTCTCTGATCTGTTAGTCTGGCTAACAAACTGATGGTGTTTAATTCTGCGCCTATAAAGGTGATAGATTGGCAAGGCAGCAGAGAAGATTTTTCGAAATTCACTGATATTCCCAACCTTTTGCAAAGCTGCAGAGTGTAGTCTCTGCTCTGAAAAAGCTGATGCTTGGTGATGGCGGAGAGGAGCCAGTCGTCTAAATAAGGAAACACCTGGAATCCTTGACGTCTCAGATGAGCTGTGACCACTGCCATGCATTTGGTAAACACTCTGGGGGCTGAAGTGAGGCCAAAGGGCAGGGCTCTGAATTGATAATGACTGGTCCCTAGCCGAAAGTGGAGAAACCTCCTGGAGCGCCTGTGTATCTTTATGTGATAGTATGCGTCCTGAAGGTCTATCGAGCACATCCAGTTGTCCTTGCCCAGAAAGGGCAGAATGGACTGAAGCGTGACCATCCGGAATCTTGCCTTCTTGACAAATCCGTTTAGATTGCTCAGGTCTAAAATTGGTCTCCAATCTCCCGTCCTTTTGGGGACCAAAAAGAATCTCGAGTAGACGCCGGATCCTACTTGGTCTGCTGGAACAGTCTGGACGGCTCTTTTTTCTAGGAGCTTTGAAACCTCCTGTTCTGCCAAATCCCTTTGACCGGGTGAGATGTCTGGAAGGGATTGGTGAGGTACAGGATACCTTCAAGGGATTTTGTAACCCTCGGATATGATCGACTGTACCACATATCTTGTGAAAGGGAACGCCAGGCTACTGGGTACAGCAAAATCCTTCCCCTGACTGCCTCCAAGGGTGGACAGTCGGGCAACACCTCAGGGATGCTGAAAGGGCTTCTCAGGAAGAGACTCCCTGTTGCCCTGGTTCTGAGGACCCCTCTGCCTCTAGGGCGTCTATTATTGTTACCCCTCTGCCTCTGGGGTAAACTGACCACGCGTGTCCGGCGTTGCTCCTTGGGCTTTACGGAACCACATCTTTCCTCCTTTCTGACCCTTGGGGTAGGGTCTAGAAGGGGTGGAAAAATGGACTCCAACGGCAGAAAGAGTTTTGCCGTCTTGCTCACACCTGGTCAAGGTTTCCTTCACCTGAGGTCCGAACAAAGCCGAACCGTCAAAGGGGGTATTGGTGAAGGACGCCTTAAAGGGTCCGCAAAATTACAAAGCCGCATCCAGGCTTGACGTCTAAGAGCCACTCCTGTGCCTGCGGCTCTGCTCGCTCCATCAGCTGCATAGGATATGAGCCGCATGGAGGAGTTGGTTAAAGAATTTAGGATTGCTAGCTGTGAGGCAATCTTGTCTTGAGCCCCAGCAGCTGAAGGATCCTGAACCACTTCACCTAGTTCCTTGAGAACATCTCTTTGAAGTCTGGTGAAATGACAAAGGTAGTTCAGCGAACGCATAGCAAAGGTCGCTGAAGAAAACATCCGCTTGCCATACCTGTCCATGGTCCTAGAATCTTTGTTAGGAGGATGGACAGGCACTGAAGGATCCGCAAGTTCCTTCTTGGTGGCCGCCACCACCATAGCATCCACAGAGACGCCCTTAGAAAGAAACTGCTTGTCTGAAGGGGCCGTAATAAATTTGGATGGTCTCCTGGGGACTGGTTCCACAGAATCTGGAGCTGCCCATGCCTTCCGAGCCACTACCTGCATAAGTGGGTCGAAAGGCAGAGACACCCAGGAGGTGGAGGGTCGGGATCCAAAAGCCTCCAGGTATACCGACTCATCCTCGGAGGGGTCAATGGAGGGCCAATTCCCCCTCTGTTTGAGGAGCTCAAGGATGTCTGAAAAGGAGACATCCTCAGAGGGGGACCATGGGGAACCCTCCGACTCATCTAAGTCGGTATCAGATGTTGTAGACTCAGGGGAGTCTGTGTGTTTCCTCTTACACGTCCTCTTCCGAGGGGGGTTCCCCTGCAGGATCAGGAGAAACCTCGGAAGAGGAAGTTATTCCCAATGGGGAAACCTGGGGCGATGGATCCCTGGGCCTGAGAGCAAGAGGCTGGCAAGAGACATCCACAGGCACCGAAGAGGGAGGAGCTAAAGGGATGGACCGTTGACCTGGCTCAGGTGCCAGGACACTCCTCATCACCTCAAAGGCTCTCCCCGGGAGGCCAGAATATTCCCGTTCCGAAGAAATAGGAATTCCCGGCTCCACTGAGAGAGAAGGCTCCGAGGCCGATGTCGGTGCTGAGCTTACCAAAGCCGAAGCCCCGAGAGGGAGAGCGGGGACGGACAAGGGTCCGATGACACTAGCCCCCTCGGAGCCGACAAGGGAAACTCGACGACCGGATCCTTCCAAGGAAGGTCTCATGGAGGAGATCGGAGCCAAAGACGATGGAGCCGAAAGGGGATGTATCGGTTCCGGCGCCGACACGGTCGCTGTCCCGAGAAGCTCCGGCTCCGAACTCTGGAGGGGAGTCGGAGGAGGAAGTTCAAGGGGGAGAACAATAGCCGAAGTCTGCTGAGACGGGCTATGGAGCATTTGGGCTAGTGCCTGTGACTTCAACAGCCTGCTTACCACCCTCTCTAAATCGTGGTCAGACAGCCTGGAAGATCTCGAAGATCGGCTCCGATGACTCCGTTCCGACAAAAGAGGAGACCTCGGAGCCAAGTGGATAGATTCCAAAGAAGGGGACCGAGATCTCTTCTTGGACGAAGCCATCGGAGCCGACGTCCTCTGGGTTTCAGATGGAGCCGAAGGCTTCTCGGCTCCGATACTGGATAATACGTCGGCTCCAGCCGAAGCCGACAAGGCAACAGTAGATTGAGTGTCAGAGCCGGTAGGAACCGACACTACCACATCAGAAGAAGAAAGATCGTCTCCGGATGGAGCCGATCTCGACTCCAAAGGAGTCGGAGCCACCGGGGAAGGCTAAACAACTGTAGCCTGAACCTTAGGTGGCTTTGAAGGTTTACTCGACCCAGTTTTAGTGGGTGAACCTTCTGGCTTTAGTAAGCCATGGAGGATCAATTTGTTCCTCCTCTCTGCAGGACTCTCTGGCTAAAACAATGACATATGGCACAGGAGTCCTGCAGGTGTAAAGGCCTCAGGCAGTAAACACAAGAAGTGTGACCGTCTGTCAGAGACATTTTCTGACAGCACGAGTCACACTTCTTGAAGCCTGAGACCTTTCCTTCCTTAGACATAGTCCAAGTAAAAAACAACACTCACACACCCCAAACAGTCACACTATTAATCCCAACAAAAACACACACACAGACAGGGATTAAGAAAAGAGGCCTAGGCCTAACTGAAAAAATTAAACTTAACTATAACTAGAAAGTTTTTAAATATATGGGGAAATAGGGTGGGCTGTAGAAACACTACACACTATGATATAGAACAAGGGAGAGACAAAACCCTGACTAAACTGTTTGAAAATTCAAACTTACCTGAGCTGGCAAAAAAGAGACCTCTTCGCAAAGCGGCAAATGAGATCTGAGGTAGTCCGGCCTTGCATCATGGGATATAGGGTTGCCTCGAGCTGGTAAAAGGAGTTCTCAAGCTAAGCAAGTGCCGAGTCGGAGCCGAGGATCGGCTCCGAACCCATCCAGCAAGAATGAAGGCGAGATTGACAACTTAATATTATATATATGTGTATATGTATACAGACATATATATATATATATATATATATATATATATATATATATATATATATATACATATAGATATATCTATATACATATATATATATATAGAGAGAGATATGTATATAAATACTGAGTGAGGCACATGTGTGCAGATGTATTGCAAAAGGTGCCTGGTGACAAAGGCATGGAGTGAACACCAGTGTCAAAACCGGAGTACCATACCACATTCCAAATCAACTACACCAGTAACCACCAGATATGTGATTGGCTGCCCACCACTGCATGTGTCAGGGGTGAAAAGGGTCATAAATGTGTACAATAGTGGCCCCAATGATATTCACAGTGGCACACTATCCCTGGAATACCTGCACATGGTATGTGTCAGTGGACATGGTGTGTCAGCTATGGACATGTAGGTTGGTGTACCCCTCCACACCACATAATGGATGCCATGGTATGGGCCTCACATGACAGCTACAGATATGGAGAAGGACACAGTGACATGTACAACACTGTGATAATGCACTCAAACACATTACCAATGCACAGTGACTGACAACACCACAGAGTACACATATACTACCCACATAGAGGTTACCACTCCTGGATTTACATATGTAAGCACACCCATGACAGATGTCCAACAACCATAGTAACACCTCACACCATCCACAACCTAAATGTCTGCTGTGTGTCATCCGTGCCACTGCAATAGAGTGCACATGTGGAGGTAAAAGTTCCTACCCACAGATAAGACATACCCTGCAATAAACCACACAGTGTTAAGAAGCAAGACTCCCCATGAGTACATGTCACACATACCCCTGCTGAATGTTAGTCAGATAGGTAATATGCCATATGAGTCACCCTGTGTAACTGTGTGACAGCAGCAGGTACCATCACACCACATGCGTCACAATGGTCAGGGTAGCAGAACAGTACACTGCTGTAGTCCCAGGGGCAATAGCATATTGTATAGTATTGTATTGTAATGTAATGTATTGTGTTGTATTGTATTGGTATGTTGAGGTGCCTCCTTCGTGGAGTGGAACCACTGCTGCTGTGTGCCAGTGTACAGGTACATATCCTGTAGTCAGGCTAGTGTTACATAGCACTTCTATATGTGTGTTTAGCTCCTGTCAGAGTTTATGTAGCATGCAACTGGGGATACCATCAGGTCCCATTCATGTTGTGTATTCTGCTGTCCTGATGGTGGCTCTCACCTGGACATCTGTGATGACAGGGAGGTTACAGTCAGCTGGGATAACTATGTCTTATTTTGGGGGAGAGGGCGGGTGACACCTGCACTGAACCTGTCTGCCACAATGTTGTCAATATCTGTGGTGTCAGTGAAATATGTGTTGTTGTGTACTAACTATGGGCATAGAGGATGGATCCTGACCAGGTTGCTAACATAACTGAAGAAGGCCTTCTGGTTATCTGTAGTGTCCCTCTTGATTTCCCTCTCAAAGTTGCCCATGGATGTTTGTATGATGGAAAATAGATCCTTACTAGTGCTGCTCAGACATGCCCTCCCTTTATGGAATTATGCTCTGTCTTGCAGTAGCTTCCATCTTCTGTAATACAATCTGTCTATGGCTGGGGTCCACCAGACAGGATGCTGTCCCTTTGTGGAGAGTGTCTTGGTCATATATGGGATTGCATGATCCATGCATTCTCGGAGATGTCTGTAGAAAGCAATTGTGTAGGGGTCAGCATTGTGGGTGGTATCTGCCACTGGCCCAGTGGGCTGAAAGGATACCATGTCACTGTTACAAAGTGTAAAGTTTGTATCTGTAATGTTATGCACTATAGTCGTTTGTGCTGGTGGTGGAGGTGGGATATGTATATCCAGGGCAATCAGTGTGTGGTCAGCTCACAGTAGTTGATGATGTAGGCCATACAGTACCTAGATACAAACCCCCAGAGTGAGGAGGTGCTCTTGACCTGAATCAGTGTTCTGACTGCTGGGGTTTGGTAGTATGTCGTATGGAGTGTGCCAGGTACTGTTGTACAGTTGCTGGCTGAGCACTGATACCTGGCCATCTACATGTGTATCCACCAATAGACAGACAAATGCTACATATGTGAGATATGTTGTATCATAACAGTCCAGTAGTATGTGTGCCAAATTCTGCTGACATATATTGCTGATACCAGGTTATTTTCTTTCTCAGGTACATGGCCCACCCGTGGAATCCCACCTACTCCACAGCTGAGGATGAGGAGATACACCAGAGCCTGGTGCGGGATTATGCAATACTCTTTTCCCGCACCAGCCAGAATCAGCAGGAGAGGGCTGCACTGTGGCAAGACCTTGTCCGTCGGGTAAATGACATAGGCACGCATAATAGGACATATGAGCAGGTACAACATCACTGCAGTGATTTAATCAGACATGTCCTTCAGCGTGCGTTGGATATCCACAGGCAACAGGTTGCCACAGGTGGTGGGGTGGCTACACATCCCCCACTCACCAGACTGGAGGGACTACTCATGAGTGTAGTGGCTTCAGTCCGCCAGCAACAACAACAGCAGCAGACATGCATTATGATGGAGGCTGGAGCCATGCAGTAGCAAGACAGTGAACGTGCAGGTAATATGCCATACGTATAGCTGACTGTTGGGTACACTGGTAGTTAATGCATGTGTGAGGTGTGTCCATGGTTTGTAGCTGTCACCATAGTATTTAATGTGCAAGTGTGATATCCTCAATATTAGCAGCTGACCTGTGAAAGGCGACTGTTGTACTACTGACCTGTATCATACTCAGTAACAATGGCACAGTTGTGCCCACTGACATTAGTTTCTTCACGTCTGCAGGACCCTCTGGTATAACAGCAATGCAGCCTATCCATGCTGGTGAGTATGTATTAACAATTCCTGTAATAGTGTTGATAGTAATAGTACTACTTGGCTCACTTAGTAGTGCTCTTTGTATGCATGTAGGTGTGTCTGTGTCTGTGTGTTGATATCATGCATACTGAGTACTGTACAATTGTGTGAAACTGTGTGCATGTGTGCATGTGTGCACGTGTGCATGTGTGCATGTGTTCATGTGTGCATGTGTGCACATGTGCATGTGTGCACATGTGCATGTGTGCACCTGTGCATGTGTGCATGTGTGCATGTGTGCACATGTGCATGTGTGCACCTGTGCACGTGTGCATGTGTGCACGTGTGTGCATGTGCACATGTGCATGTGTGCACCTGTGCACGTGTGCACGTGTGCATGTGTGCATGCGTGCTTGTGTGCATGTGTGCACCTGTGCATGTGTGCATGTGTGCACCTGTGCATGTGTGCACCTGTGCATGTGTGCATGTGTGCATCACTGGTAATGTGTAGACATTGTAAACTGTGTTTCCTGTTTCCCTCCCACAGGTTCTGTTGCTGCTCTGGTGTCATGTAGCGGGGAACCTGAATCAAGTGCCGTGGGTACTGATAATGATGACATCTGTGTAATGGCACAGGAAAGTATGCCAGGGTCTGCCATTGGTCAGCCGATTGACAGTACACAGCTGTCGACCCCATCAATGCGCACAGTTATCCTGCCAATACACCCTTTGTCACCAATGTCCCTAGGTGATGGACAGCATACAGTGGGCATTGACCAGGGTAATGTGGTATCTGTGGCACATGCCTCCCCACACAGCAGCCATGGGCAAGGCCCAGAGATGGTACGACACAGACAGATGTCCAGGGGTTCTCGTGGGAGCATCCGTGGGTGTACTGCCCCTGTCAGACGTGCCCACAGAGGTCTTACAACCTCAGCTATGTTTCGATCTGTCATGCAGGCACAGTCACGTATGGAACGGTACACCAGACAGGGTCTGAGGGAGCTGACAGCATGTCGCACAGCCATGACTGACAGTATGCATGACATTGCGGCTGCCATCCGTGATTTCTTCGATGTCATAGACAGACGTTGTGGGGACATATTAGACCGGTTCCACAACTACATGTCCATGAGCCAGGGTGATGGTGGGCAGTTGAGGCGTCGATGTGGCCGTATGTCAGCAACAGCAGCAGCTGGCAGTCGTCGCGGACGACAAATAAGGCCACGGCCGACCCCGTAATGCCAGCAGCAGCCCCTGCAATGCTGGGTCTGTGCTGTCATCAGACCGCCCCAGGAGACCACGTGCACATGGCTCTGGCCGGGCCCGACAGGGATCTGTGTCCAGTCAACGAACACCTGCTTCTGATGACAGTACCCAGTCTGGGTTGGTACTGGATACGGTCCGTAGCACCCCTGCAAGGTACAGGTACCGTGTCCGTGGCCTGAGACACTGATCTGTATGACCTGGCAGGTACAGTCTGTGGCTGTCCACAAACACCAGTATATGGCAGCCATGAGGTGGAACTGTGTGCATCCATACACACATGCGAATTGACAACACCTAGGGCTACCGCATACACGCACACACTGCATCAACATTGCCCCACCTTCTACTGCTGTCCCTCACCAACACACATACACATACATGTCAATTGGTGGTATCGGTGGCTGACTCAGGCATACCAAGTTCACACCCTGTGCATATGATGAAACTGTGCCACCTCCTGCAATCTGTAACAACTGTGCAGTTGCTGATGCACAGGGTGACCACATAGATGTGTAGTAATAGTATCATGTTGTTAACAGTACTGTGTGCTGAATTAATTGTGGGTATATCACAGCATGCCTGATGCAGTAAGTGTGTGATTGTCATGTCCTGTTGTCTACACCCATGGTAAGTACCATAGTGTATCATCTGCACATGTTGGCATACTGGTGGTAATGATGTCAACAGAAGGCTACATACATAGGTAGCACTGGGATAAGGTAATGAATGTAGTAATATGCAATGATGGACATGTAAATTGCAAGTGGCATGTTGCCCACACTGGACTCTGCAATGCAGATGTTTGAGGATGTTGATATGTGTGCAGTACTACACGACTGGTACAGGACACACAGGAGCACCCTAGCACTGCATGCTCACATCTCATACCATGCTAGACAGCCCCAACACACAAAACTAACTGTCACAGGAGGGAGAGTCCCCATATATGTCAGGGATACTGTGGTGGCAGGCCAGGTAGCATACATCCTACTAAGTATGGAACCACTGAGTGAAGGCTCAGTGTCTGTTATTTGACATGTGTATTACTGCAGGTATGAGCACATGGGTTTCCATCCAGTTATTGTACAGCCTGACAGTACATGGTCTGTACACTTGTGTGCACTGAGACTGGACCCTAGCCATCTGACCCGTGTATTTCCATGTACATGTGCATAGTGCCTGCATATTTGCAGTGTTACCTACTGGAACTGGTACAGCTTGTTTGTTGTACAATGGACTTCATGCAGCCCTGTTTACTGTAGCTTTGTTTGCACGCATGTTTGCTTGCAATTACCCTGGAATACTGATCACACCTGAAATGCATAGTTATAGAGCTTCTGTGGACTCCTAGTGCCATCTGCATAGCTTACTATATGTATGTCCATGTCCCACTTGACAGGATGTCACTGTTTGTCCTGTTCACATGTACATTGCCTATGACACAGTGCATATGACTTACCTAGCATGTGTCCACGTGAGCAGTCATATATGCTACTGCTAACTAATCACAGGCACTACACCTTCACATATTCATCTTCTGTTGAACTACCTGCTTCACTAGGGACGGCCTGCACCTGTCACCCCTGGGCTTTCAGATATTGGCAAAGGCTCTTGCTACTCCCATAGTGCCTATGTTAGGCAAGGCTCAAATGACAAACCCACCTTCATAGGTATCACAAGGGATAAGAAACTAAGAGTAATGCTACCCAACGCCAGAAGTCTAAACCTCCAGATGCATGCACCCAAAACACTCCTTGGCATGGAGAACATCGATATCTGTGCAGTAACAGATGCCTGGTTCAGGGCTACTGAGAGCACACCAGCACTACCAGGTTTAACCTGGTTGATTTCTTTGAAACAGTCACCAAGGCCATTGACAGGGGGAAGGTGGTTCACACAGCCTACCTGGACCTCGCAAAAGCCTTCACAACAATACCCCACTTGGGCATTCTAGAGAAGCTCACCAGCTTAAATATAAGCCCCTATGTCACTAGATGGATTGCACAGTGGCTCAAGGACAGAACCCACATGGTTAGAATTGCTGGAGCCATGCCAGACTCCAAACCAGTTACGAGTTGTGTCCCACAAGGCTCAGTCCTGGGACCTCTTTTGTTTGGTATATATTTATTGGAGGTACAGGCCAACATGGACGGACTGTGGCTGACCAAATATGCAGATGACTGCGAACTGGCCACCATAATCGACTCTCCAGCCGACACAAGCATCTTCCAAAGGGGCATCATAGAAAGAGACAACTTGTGCCAGAGCCATGGACTTCAGCTGAACAGTGTTTAGAAATGGGAATGTGCATCCTGTAGTCTGTTCACCTAGTTGCCAAAAGGGACATTGTCCTCACACACACTAACCCCCCTCAGCCAAAAGCACACACTTGCCATTTGCAGGATTCAAACTCCTATCTGACTATGTTATGACACTTGCGACGGACACATTAGCAGAGTGTACTATTCGCATTACTGGGAGGTTTGCCTTCTCTTGCTGTACTTATAGGGTGCTAACATCATCAGTGTTTAGAAAGGGAAATGTGCATCCTGTAGTCTGTTCTCCTAGTTGCCAAAAGGGACATTTCTCTCACACACAATTGCACACAAACTAACCCCTCTCAGCCAACCACACACACTTGCCATTTGCAGAATTTAAACCCCTACCTAACTATATTATGACACTTGAGACGGACGCATTAGCAGAGCGCGCTAGTCGCATTACTGGGAGTTTTCCCTTCTCTTGCTGTACTTATAGGGTGCTGACATCATCAGTGTTTAGAAAGGGAAATGTGCATCCTGTAGTCTGTTCTCCTAGTTGCCAAAAGGTATATTTCTTTCACACACAATTGCACCCTTCTCAGCCAAACACACACACTTGCAGGATTCAAACCCCTACCTAACTATATTATGACACTTGAAAAGGACGCATTAGCAGAGCGCGCTATTCGCATTACTGGGAGGTTTCCCTTCTCTTGCTGTACTTATAGGGTGCTGACATCATCAGTGTTTAGAAAGGGAAATGTGCATCCTGTAGTCTGTTCACCTAGTTGCCAAAAGGGACATTGTCCTCACACACACTAACCCCCCTCAGCCAAAAACACACACTTGCAGGATTCAAACCCCTATCTGACTATGTTATGACACTCGAGATGGACACATTAGCAGAGTGTGCTATTCACATTACTGGGAAGTCTCTCTTCTGTTGCTGTACTTATAGGGTGCTGACATCATCAGTGTTTAGAAAGGGAAATGTGCATCCTGTAGTCTGTTCTCCTAGTTGCCAAAAGGGACATTTCCTTCACACACAATTGCACACACACTAACCACCCTCAGACAAACACACACACTTGCAGGATTCAAACCCCTATCTAACTATGTTATGACACTTGAAACAGATGCATTAGCAGAGCGTGCTATTCGCATTACTGGGAGGTTTTCCTTCTCCTGCTATACTTATAGAGCGCTGACATCATTGGTGTTTAGAAAGGGGAATGGCATCCTGTAGTCTGTTCTCCTAGTTGCCAAAAGGGACATTTCCCTCACACACAATTGCACACACTAACCCCCTCAGACAAACACACATACTCGCTATTTGCAGAATTCAAACCCCTACTTAACTATGTTATGACACTTCAGATAGACGCATTAGCTGAGCGCACTATTCGCATTACTGGGAGGTTTCTCTTCTCCTGCTATACTTATAGAGTGCTGACATCATCGGTGTTTAGAAAGGTGAATGTGCATCCTGTAGTGTGTTTTCCCAGTTGCCAAAAGGGACATTTCTCTTCCACAGAATTACACACGCACCAACCCCACTCACTCACACACTGAGCATTTGCAAGATTCAAACCCCTACCTAACTACGTTATGACACTTGTGACAGACACATTAGCAGAGCGCACTATTCGCATTACTGGGAAGTTTCTTTTCTCCTGCTGTACTTATAGGGTGCTGACATCATCGGTGTTTAGAAAGGGGAATGTGCATCCTGTGGGAAGGCAGACACCAAGCACACTCTGGCTAAGCTGTCATTCCCTAGAGCAGCCTAGTGTTGACCTCTACACCCATATGTTTAATTGTCAGATGCACATTATTTGTTGCTGATAGACTGCTTGCACATCTTTATTGCCATAGCATTCCCTGTTTGTATGAACAACTTGTGCATCTGTGGAAGATGTTTGCATATGGGAGGGATCCACTATATCACGTATGTCTCTGTAGTCATTTAACTGTGTGCACTGGGCAGACTGCTGTAATGTGGTTGGTTCCTGGAATAACACGTAAAAATACCAGATATGTGTGTCCAACTGCTAAACTGAGATTTGGCCTAAGTGTGTGAGCATGCCCAGTTCAGCCTTCCCATGGCATGTTGTCTGACATATGTCTCATTTATCAAAGTGTGTGAGTATGCCCAGTGTGAGCATTCAATATGTTGGACTCTGCAGCCCACCACATTTGTGGATGAGTGTGAACTTCAACAAATATCACACGTTTATGGTTGTGTGTTGTGTGTCATGTTGTGTAGTTACTGTACAACTGCTTTGTGTGTGAACACAACAGGATTATACTGTGCCTGCAGTGTTTGCATGGGATACTTTGCATACAGTTGTCAACATCCTTTCACACTGACCTAACACTGTAGTACTGTATAGTGTACTGGTAGTACTTTGACTGTGGTGGACAGTATCCTGGGCTTTAGTGCTATCACTGCTTTACATTTCGATAGTGAGCACAACAGCCTGGTTAGGGGCCAGTTGTGTACATCTGACCATGTTGCATTCTGTTCAGATATGAACTACTTAAACCAGGCTTGTCCAACATTGGTAGTGTATTCCACAACATAGATGTACATTTGCAAACACTAGCGATGTGCCCTAGTCCATGTCTAATGCTAGTTGGAGAGTGTGTTTGTCCTTCAACACACATTGTACGTGGAGTTTGCCATGACATATGTCATGGTTAGTATACTGTGCCTGTGTCTACCTGTGACATGACAGTGATACCCAGGATAAAGCTACCATCTCCCATCCACTCATCAAGATTCCTATTGAGGAAGATTGATAAGTGACTCTATGGGTAGCCTGTACTGGGGGTTCACTCATGCATGGGGGTGGCTTCTGTGTTATGGATCATGCAGTACAGCTTGTCCTATGTAAGTCAGTGCTGGGGTTCAGGTCTCTCATGTGCATAGCTCACTGCCATTCAGATTGTACAAGGTGCAGCATGTTTATTGATACCAGCAACACAGGCAACACATGGCATCTGTGCAAGCTCTTTGATACTCCTGGTGAGGTACTGTTGGGGACTTTACGGTTGATGGAGGTGTCTGCTGAGGTACATCCCACAGGGGCTATTGTAGTCAATTGTATCGCTGATGAAGGATGACTGCAGAGCCACAATGACCTCCCCTTATCTAGATCTGACAACCTTCATGATTAGGTGGGTATATGGTATGTTTCTGTAAACACTGCAGCACACGTTTGTCCAATGCAGGATATCTATCACCTTGTGTCCCCAGGTCTCTCATTACATGTTAACTACATAATGGGTTAACACCTATGTGGTAATTGGTGGGCACTTACTGTATATCCACGGGGGTTGACTATACACTTTTCTGCAATTAGCTTGCTGACATGGCTATGGCACCAGTTGTCTGTTTCTATGTGGCCCTTTTGTGGGATGCTTGTGTCAGCTGGTGGATCATATGTGGTGAGCAGTTTGTAGTCCTCTGCAAACATGTTCGGACACAGTCCTTCCATGTTTGCCTGTACCTATGGGACATATATACCAGACGAGGGAGATCCCAGGACCAAGCCTTGTGGGATGCCAGTTATATCTGGTTTGCAGTCTGACATGGCTGCAGCATGTCTGACCATGTCTGTTCTGTCCTTGGTCTGGTTTGCAACCCCTCTACTGACATAGGGGTTTATATTTAAGCTGGTGAGCTTATCTATAATGAACACGTAGGGTATTGTATAGAAGCCTTTGCAAGGTCCAGCTACGCTGTGTCGACCACATTGCCCTCATCAATTACCTTAATGACTGTTTCAATTGAGTCAAACATGTTTAGGGGCAGGATCTGCACTTAAGAAAGCCACACTGGGTAGGGTCCGGTGTCAGTAGATCCCCAATATCTTTATGTCTGTAGTACATGCTGATCCTTTCCATAGCTGTGCAGACCGAGCTTCTCAGGATTCTGGGGTAGTAGTTTTCAGTATCCATTCAGGCAACACCTTTGTTGAGAAGGACCACTGTTGTTGTACACTGCTCTTTGGGTACATATTCTGTGGTAAGGCTGACATTGAGCAGTAGTGTGGTTTGGCATTCCATTCATCTTGGAGTCCATGTTGCACTAAGCCCAGGACACCATCTCATACCATTGCTGCTGTGTGTTTTGCTTTGTAGATGTTGGCTGTTACCTCAGCATCTGCAATGTCAGGGGGCCAGCAGTCTGCTGGGATAGATATTCTGCATTCGGGGGGGGGGGGGTTTGCACTGCACCTGTCAGGATGTATGTTGGCAATATGTGTGTGTGTGTGTTTGTGATATTTGTGTGATTCAGAGCATATCTGTGAATTCCCAACATGGTTCCTACCATCAGTTGTGAAAGCCCTGGGATTATCCTTAGTGTCCTGTACAATTTGTATCTTCATAGGTTCATAGGTTCATACTAGGCTATCCACCCTAGGGCATTTGTTAGCCTAGCCAGAGTGTGTGTGGCTTTTGCCACCCCTTGCTATGTGAATATTATGGCCATTTACGATTTGCTTTGCTGTGCCTCTGTCTGGACATGACACAGTGAAGACCCCCAGTGTAACTCTACAATCATCCATCCACTTGGCAAGATTCCTGTTGAAGAGTGTCAGTGAGGGGCTCTGCCTAACATGGAGTGGGATTCTGGTCCAGGGTGTGGGGAGCCTCTGGATTATGTATCTGTCCCACCAACACATCCTATTTCATTATTTGTTGAGGTTGACATCTCTCACTCTCACAGCTCCGATGGCTTTGAGTTTTCTGGGGTGGAGCATGTCCATTACTCCTGTGTTGGGCATGGCCTTCTACAACAGGCATGCAATGCCTCTGTGTAGGCAGTATGTGACTGCATTCAGCTGGGGTGTCTACAGCCAGGCAGCATATGACATATATTTGAGACCCTTTATCCTCTTGGTGAGGTACCTTTGAGGTCTTTCTAACTGCTGCAGGTGTCAGGTAAGGTACATCCCATATGAGGCATTGTACTAGATTATGGGTGTGATAAGAGAACAGTATAGGGGCACAATGACCTCTGTTGACGTAGATGTGAATCCTTTCCTGATACGGTGTCAAATGTAGACAGTCTTCCTAGCCACATTGGCAACGTAGGTGTCACATAACAGGTTACTGTCCACTTGTGTCCCTAGGTCCCTGGTTACTCCTTCCATACATAATGGTTTACCACCTATGTGGTAATTTGTGCTACCTTGTTTGGTACTTAGTGGGACATTCATACTGTCCAGTGTCTTCAGGACGGCTGGGTGGGGTTCCTGTGTGTGAGAGTGTGGTCTGTAGCATGCTACAGACTGTACAGCAGTCTTGCCTACAGTTAGTTGCACATGGGTGGACTCCAATGCCTTGTGCATTGTCAGTTACCTGGACGTATGGGTGTCTGTGCTGAATATGGATACTCACCCTCCTTTTATGTTTTGTTCCAGGTTTTGGGGCCATGACACATGATATGTGGTATAACCTGGTAGTGCTGGTGTGCTAACAGGAGGCTTGCAGCAGGTTTCTGTCACTGCACAGACATCGATGTTCTCCATACTGGGGATGGCCTTGGGAGCATGCATATTGGGGTTTACACATCTGGCATTGGTCAGCATTACCCTTATGTTTCTTTCCACTTATGTTTTCTAGGGTGGTGGGTCAGTCTTTTCAGCCTTGCCTACAAAAGGCTCTATGGAGGTGGCAAAGGCCTTATCTAATATCCAGACGCCCAGGGGTAACAGGTGCAAGCCATCTCAAGAACAGCTGCGTGGCTTGTCAAGCATGACATCCCAAGCAGACAGACACTGGATCCCCTTGGAATGACACCAGTAAGTGTGCCACTTGCTATGACTGATCATTCCATGTTTGTACTGTGGCATTATTCTTGGTAAGGGTAGGATGCTGCAAATGGTGAGTGTCATACCGGCCTGGACTACATAATCAGAGAGCTCATCTATGTCTCTTTTCATGTAGTCTAGGGAGGTACATCTCAGGTCATTCACACCAGCATGGACTATGACTGCATCATATTTCTGCTTGCTTTGGAGTGACCTGCATACTTCTGTTATGTGGCGTCTTGTGGCAGCCTACAGGCAGCTTACTGTACCCTTTCCCTTGTTCAGTCTGGTGTGCGGGACAGCAGTGTGTCTGACTATGGAGTCACCTATTACAACTGTATCAGGCATGTTGTTTCTCCTTCTGGCCTGTGACTGTTTGGCACACCAGCTTTGTGTACTATGTGTTGCATGTGCTATGTTTGGAGGTTGTTTGATTGGGTGTCTGCTTTAGAGGCCTCTGTTGGTGTGCTGTGTTTGTAATTTGTGCCTCCGGAATGTTTTTCTGTGTTTATGTGTTTGGTTTGCAGTTGTGATAGGTCTATGTGGGACTGTGTTTGTGGTGTGTGTGGTTACCTTCTCCTCCTGACTAGTTTTGGGAGTACTGAGTTGAGGGAGCTCAGCCTCCAGTTTGGATAGATGGTTGCATCTCTCACATATATTTGTATTTCTTGGGTGGAGTTGGGGGTTGTCTGTGTACTTGGGGCAGGTGTAACATTGCCTCAGGGTTCACAGATTCAACTTGTTGTGGCTGGCCTTAGTGGATTGTATGTGTGGACAGATTTTATTGCCATACTATTGATCAGTGATTACTTCATTGTTTATGTTTGCTCTATCATGTAGTAGCTTCCTCATTCTCTTGCATGGTTTGGTTATGGCTGGTGTCCACCATGCCAGATTCCTGCGTGTATGGCATTGTGTCTTGTTTTAATTTAGGATTGCATAATCCAAGCATTCCTGGCAGTGTTCATGGAATGGCTGTATTACAGGTTCTGAGGTGTGGCCCATATTTTGCACCTGCACAGGACCTTTAATGGATTCCACATCAGTTTGGAGGAGTGCAAATATTGCTTTACACATGTTTTCCACTGTGGTTTTCTGGCCAGGGACTTTGGTCAGGATTTGTATATCCAGTGTGATTACTCTATGGTCTGGTTTTACCAGTGAGCAATACACTTCTCATCTTGCCATCCAGTACCCATGTTGCTGATTATCACATCCAGTATGCTTACCCCTCTTGTGGGAGTGGTACATTGTTCCTGGGCCTTTTGGTTTATGGATTCTATGAATTTTTGTCCTACACTGTTGGAGCTAGTATAATGCTCCCAGTCTATGTCTGGGTATTTTCAGTCACCCAATATAATGTGGTTTGGAGGACTTGATATATTCATGTATTCCAGCATAGGCCAGGTGCAGTTCCTGGTGTTGGGACAGTAGTCTGTAGCAGGCTATAAACTGGGGGCAGTTTTAGCCACTGTTACTTGACCATGGCTAGTCCATGCTGCTTTTGTTGTGGTACCAACATGGGGGTGTGGTTATCCTTGACAATTCTTGCTAGTCACCCTCCTTTTGTAGCTTGTTCCATGTTTTGAGGCTGTACAGCACAGTATGAGGTGTAACCTGGTAGTGTTAGGGTGCTGTTGTGAGCCTTGGCTCTGTTTTCTGTTACAGCGCAGATATCAACATTCTCCATACTGGGTGAGTTTAGACTGCATGCATCTTGCTGTTTCGACTTATCCCTTATCTTATTCTTATCCCTTCTGATACCTATGGAGATAGGTTTGTGTTTTGAGCCTTACCTATTCAGGGCGCACTGTGGGTAACAACAGCCTTTGCCAGTATCCATACGGCCTGCACTGATAGGTGCACGCCAGTCCTAGCAGGTGGTGCATCATGTCATGCTCAGCATGTCATCCCAGACTGGTACACATTGGATCCCCTTTGACTAACTGCGATACTTCAGTCAATTATTGCACTTGATCATCTCATTGTCATGTTGTGGCATGATGCTTGGTGAGGGTAGGATGTTAGTCAGGGTCCTCAGTGTGCATATAGTACATGGTGTTACATTACTTAACACATATCATTCATGCCTCAGGTGGTGCTGCAGGGCTGCCTCTGTCGGATGCGCATATTACACTTCCCTGTACATGTTTGAGAGCAGGTTGTGTCATGTTAGGCATCCCTGTTACTATATGAGTGAGTCAGAGAGGGGTATCATTCCCAGGGTTCCTACTGAGCCAGTGTATGTGCTATGCATTGCCTCTTTGCCAAGGCCAGGGCATACTGGGCACGCCTCCTTCTGCCTACTGGGGCAGGCTCAGGTTGTTCCTCCTCTGAGTCACGCTCTGCCTGTGATGGCCTTGGCAATGGTGGGGGGCTGTTTGGCCCGGTCCTATACTGGTCCTGCTGCAGCTGTTTTCGCAAGATCGTATTATGTAGCATAGCACATACCATGACAATTTGGGTACATGTAGTTGGTGTGTACTGCAAGGCTCCACCAGATGTGTCCAGACACCGGAACCATGACTTGAGCAGCCCAAACACACGCTCTATTACATTACGTGTTTGTGCATGTGCCTCATAATGGCGTTCCTGTTCAGGTGTGTGTGCGTTTCTGATGGGTGTCATCAGCCACGGCTCAGTTGCATAACCTGCATCCCCCACTAGGTGTCCATGCGGGATGTCCCCATTGGCAAATGTCTGGTACAGCTGCGTCAAATACAGATGTGGGAATCATGGTAGCTCCCAGGACAGCCAGCACACACATTCATTATTATGCCCTGGGCATCACACACGACCTGGCAGTTGATGGAGGGGAAGCCCTTGCGGTTGATGTATGCCCTACCCCGCTCACAAGCTGGTGCTTTGATGCGTATGTGCGTGCAGTCTATTGCACCCACTACCTCAGGGTATTCCGCTGTTTGCTGGAAGAGACGCATATTGCTGGCCAATACCTCACAGGCATTGGGGAAATATACATGATCACCGACATGTGCTGACATGGCATCCAGGAACTGGTGCAGTACCCTGGAGGCTGATGCCTGTGATATCCCCATCATATCACCAGTTGGTCTCTGGAAGGTACCTGTTGCTAGTATTCTTAGGCCAACACATACCTTGGTTTCCACTGGGATGGGTTCCCCTCTGTTGGTTCTGTGTGTGAGGTGTGGCCTGCACAGCTCCACTATTTGCTGCAGGAGGTCTCTGTCCACTCTATAGCGCTCTACTATCTCCAGCTTATGTAACCCATGGTAGGTGACCCTGGGCCTGTACACTCTTCTCCGTCTCCTCACTGTGGGTTGTCTGGCACCATCTGCATTGTCACCACCCTCAGCAAGTCACCTATGTCTCATTATGACAGCTATGGTAGCCCCTAACATTTCTGCTCTGAGTTCAGCTTTTTCAGTTTTCACTTCTGATAACTTAACTCCTGTCTTGCAGTGTCTCTTGAGAGAAACATCCTGCACTGCTGTTTGCAGAGTTTTAAGTGCTGGGCTGGGCTACTATTCTGCCTGTGTAGTTGCCTGCATCTAATTGTTTTCACCTGCTAGCTCCAGCAGTATTCCCTGCTAGCTTCCTACTAAATCTGTTGCTTCCTTTTTCCTTTCTGTTTCCTCAGGGTGGAGCCGTGTGTAAACCAGCAGAAACACGCTCACAGTGGCTTACATGCACGCACACATAGTTACACGGTTCAGAATCTGCTTATTCAGATTAAAACGCATGCACGCCCGTGCAAACAGTGTTAAACATCTCCCAACACGCTCCCACATGCTCAGTCTGCCTTACACGCGCGCACACTGCCTTACTCGCGCTTCATGGCATGCACACGTGCGCATATGCATTCAGCAAGAAACTTTGGTGTAGGCAATAGTGTACACCTTCCATTTCTTGACTTTCTCATGCTTATTTAGTGGCACACCTCTTTCCATGACATCTGTCTGACATCTGTCATGTAACTCTGACCTCCAATGAACTGCATTTCTTTCTACCATTCCCCCCTGTGATGTCACCTATCTCCTACTCTGTTCCTCCCCCTTCTGTAACTCTTACACTACTCAGACTGTGCTCATTTGCTATGTGACAGTGGAATTCAGTATCCTAACACTCATTTGCATCAGATTGCCTACTAATGCTTAGTTACATGTCTTAGACTCAGCTTCCCCCCTTAGCAACCACTACACGGTGGCCATGTTGGTTTTGGTCTGCTGGTCCCTGCATTGACATTCCATGTATTGCATAAAACCCACATTTTTTGGTTTGTAACCTTCGTTTTTATGTTTTATACAGCGCAGCCCGTTTGCGCGGGGTTGCGCTGGGTTAAACATCGGCAATCGCCGAAAAAAAAATTAGATTTTTAATATATTTGCATCAGGTTATTTTGCCAGTGGCCACATATTTGGCCATTGGCATGCTGCCTGACACATATGCACCCTTTATTTGGAGCTGACATGGCTCCATTGCAGTTTTTGCAGAAACGTACTCAGTTGTCAACTGAGTACATTTCTGCAGCTAAAACGGCTCTTACACGGGCTGTTCTGGGCTTCCTGGATTGCTAATTATCCTCATTTGCATGCTATTCGGCTGCAAGTGAGGTGATTAGCTTATCCATGCCCACTCCGTGTAAGAGCCGTTTTAGCTTGTCTCTTACACGGACTTTGGGCTGTTCCTGGATCGCGAAGGCTGCATGGAGTCTTACACTACTCTTAGACTCCGTGCAAGCCTTCGTGAATCCAGCCTATTGTCTTTCTGTAAAGTTACTTCTTCAAGGTTTCATATCAGTTCGAATACAATAGTAGATTCAGTCTTTTAATACACGTCTTTGTTCTCTGTTACACTTTCTCACACAGCTGTGTGCTATCTCAGTAATACATATACAAGGCCAAATCATCTCAGCAGGAAAGAGCAGAAGATTTCATTATTTCACACATTTAATTTCCTGACCCAGAAGATAATCACTTGTGAAAAGCATAAACATTAAAACTTGTTAAGCTAGCATTCTGCCAGGGTCGAAGGTCAGCTTTGCTTCAAGCCACACTGCAGTTTCAAAACTACTTCACATTTAAACATGAAATAATCCTCTCTACTATATGATTAATAGAATAAAATGCATTATATACTACTTTGCTTTTAAACTAGCATTTCTCATGTATTCAAATACACATTTTTCTAACACTCACCATAACGTTCCATGTTTGTTGTCCATCTCACCCTTCATTCTTACTGTATGGGTTCAGAGCCAATCCTCGGCTCCTGCTCGGCCGAATACACTAGCTGGAAGTCTCTAACTTGGCTTGTGGCAGAGTAGGTATCCCATCATGCAGTGGTGCAATCTCCAGATCTAGTTTGCTGCTAACTATTACAAAGACTAAAATAATCATATAACATCAGGCCAAGGAAAAACAAAGAGAGTCAAAGGAGCTCATGTATCAGAGGAAACAAGTGTCTACCAGGTCCTCTAAGAGTCCTTGGATGGGGGAAGGTGGGAGAGTCATAAGAATGAAGGGTGAGATGGACAACAAACATGGAACGTTATGGTGAGTACATAACTTCTTTATGTTATGTTGTCCTATCTCGCCTTCATTCTTACTGGATGGGACAGCGTCCCTAGCACCTTTTTCCTGGGTGGCTCATGGGAGTACACATTTCAGCACAGTGGAACCAATTGAAGCTCTGTCCCTGAAGGCCAAATTAACTTTGTAATGAGTAATAAATGTATGAGGATTTGCCCACATAACAGCAGCACAAATACTGTCCAGTGACATTTTGGCCTGGAAAGCAGAGGATGTTGCCAATCCTCTGGTTGAGTGACCTCTAATTTTGAATGGCAAATTTTTATTATTGCAGGTGTATATAAAGGTGATGCAATTTGAAAGCCAGTTTTAAAGTGTGACTTTTGAAACTGGCATGCCCTTTTTTGCTTCAGTGAAAGAGATGAACAATTGGTCTGATTTTCTGAAATCTTTGGTTCTGTGGAGACAGAATCTCAGTTGTCTATGTACATCCATTTGGTGGAGTTTATACTATGCCTTGTTGCTGTGATTGGAAAAAAAGACTGGAAGCTCAATAGATTGTTTTAATCTGGATTGAGAACAAACCTTAGGTACAAATGATGGATTAGTTCTTAGTGATACCCTATCCTTATGAAAAATCAAATATGGTGGTTTGATTGATAGTGCTTGCAACTCTGAGACTCTTCTCGCAGATGTTACTGCTACTAGAAGTATAGTCTTCCATGAAAGAAATTTGAGGTCACACAATGAGGAGGGCTTGAATGGAGGCAATGTTAGATGAGACAGTGCAAAATTTAAATCCCAAGGAGGAAATGGTTCTTTTAAAGGAGGTCTCAGTAAAAAAGTGCCTTTTAAGAATGTTTTATACAATCTGTGTGACATTAGATTAGGAGAAAATTCGCCAGTGTGGAAATTTGAGATTGCCACCAGTTGGACTCTAATTGTGGCTGTTGCAGAGCCTCGTTAGAATAGTTCAATAAGAAATTCTAAAATCGAGTGAATTGGAGCAGAGAAGGGGTCACTGTTTCTGGTTTGTGTCCAGTAGGAAAACCTCTTCCATTTACCAGTATATAATTTTCTGGTAGAATCTTTATGAGAGGATATCAAAATGTGTCTGACTGCTGGAGTAAAGTTTTGAAGCCTGACTAAGTTTGGAAGTGAAGCAGCCATGCTGTCAAATTGAGGGTGTGAAGAGAAGTGTGAAGTGTTCCTGATATATGGGTCAGAAGATCTGGAACTGGGTCCAGAAGCCATGGCTTCTCCTGTAGATGAGGCCAGAGGAAGGGAAACCAAATCTGACAAGGCCAATATGGGGCAATGAGAATCATCCTACTTCCCAAGGATTTTGGATCTAGATGACTTTGGGTATTATGGGAAATGGGGGAAAGGCATAAAGAAGTCCCTAGGGTCAATCATGAGCAAGTGCGTCTCTCAGTGTCTTGCCCAGAGGGGGAATTAGGGCAAAGTAGCTGCTGCATTTGGTATTCATGGGAGTGGCAAAAAGATCGCAGCAAGGCTGGCCCCATCTCCGGAAAATCTCTTCCGCTATGTTCTGGTTTAGAGACCACGCGTGAAGCATTAATATTGCCCTGCTGAGTTTGTCTGCTATCACGTTGGATTTCCCCGGGATGTGCATTGCAATAGAAAGCATTGGGAAGATATTGCCCATTGCCAAACTCTCACAGCCTCTCGACAAAGTGGGTATGATTTGGTTCCTCCTTATTTTATGTACCATACCACCAACATATTGTCTGACTGGATTGCAATCGTTCCTAGTGGAAGAGAGTCATGGAGTGCCTGCAACACTAGAAGCACCACTCTCATCTCTAGAACATCGATGTGCAAATAGGCCTTGTAGTCTTGCCATATTCCTTGGACTGTCCTTCCCAGATAATGCCCCCCCACCCTATCTGTGAAGTGCCTGTGGTCACTGTATCAACAGGTTGTTGTGGAATAAAGGGTCTCCCGATGGTCACATGACTGGACTGAGTCCACCACCATAGATCTTTCTTGCATGACTCCGTTATTCAGATCAGATGGGACACAGGAAGTTCTTGTAGCAACCACTGAGAAAACAGGAGCCAATGACGGATTCTCTTATGCATCCTGGTGAGAGGGACTAGAGTTATAGGTGAAGCCATGGTTCCTAGAAGTTTCACAACAACCTTTGCCCTTACCTTGTCCTTGGGAAGAAGGTGGAGTATCTGCTGTCTGAGGGCAGCAATTCTGTCGGGTAGGAAGACGTACCACCATAGAAACGGTGTCTAGGTCTGTGCCTATGAAGGTAATATGTTGACGGGGCAACAAGGCAGATTTTTGCAAATTAACTATTATGCCTAGCTGAGCACAAATTTCTAATGTCACGTCCCTGGCTTGCTGAAGTAGATGCTTGGTGGTGGCAGTTAGGAGCCAGTCATCCAGATATGGAAACATTTGGAATCCAAGATGTCTCAAGTGAGCCATTACTACTGCCATGCATTGGGTGAACACTCTGGGGGCTGTAGTGAGACCAAAGGGCAGAGATCGGAATTGATAATGACTGGCTCCCAGTCAGAAGCGAAAATGACTCCTTGATGCTCTGTCCATTTTTATGTGGTAGTACGGATCTTGGAGGTCTACTAAGCACATCCAGTTGTCTTTCCCTAAGAAGGGAAGTATTGATTGCAGTGTCACCATTTGGAACTTGGACTTTTTGACAGATTCATTCAGAATCCCCTGTTCTTTTTGGCACTAAAAAGAATCTTGAGTAAGTTTTGAAACCTATTTGGTCTGCAGGGACTTTTTGGATGACTCTTTTGTCTAGCAAGTTTTGAATTTCTATAGTTGCTTGTTCCCTTAGATTGGATGAAACATCCGGGATTGTTCTGATATGTGGGAAGGAATGACAAAAGAGAATGGAATAGCCTCTGGATATTATGCTTTGTACCCACTTGTCTTTTGTGATATCTTGCCAGGCTTCTGGGTAAAAAGATAAATGTCCCCTGACTGCCTCCAGAATAGAGCAGATGGGTCTCCTTTCAGGAGCACTGGTAGGGACATCCGCGAAAGGAATCATAGTCACCCTGGTTTTGCTGACCCCCCGCTCTGCCTCTAGGATGAGGTCTACCATTATTGCCTCCCCCTCTGCCCCTGGGGAAGGATTCATCTTGTGCATCTTGGAAAGCTCCCTGGGATCTTTTGAACCACATTTTCCCACTCTTCTGACCTTTAGGGTAAGATCTTGAACGTAAGGAAAAATATACTCCAATGGCAGAGAGAGTTTTCCCTTCCTGCTCACATCTGGTGAGTGTGTCCTTAATTTTAGGTCCAAAAAGTGAGGAACCATGAAAAGGGGCATTGGTAAATGTAGGCTTAAAAGGTTCCACAAAATTACACAAGTGCATCCAGGACTGTCTCCTCAGGGAGGTTCTTGAACCTGCTGCCCTACTCGCTCCATCTTCTGCATATGATATCAGTCTCATCTTGGAGTTGACGATGGAATTTAAGGTGGGCAGCTGGGTGGTGACTTTCTCTGTTACCCCCACAGTCAGTGAACCTTGAAGAGTATCTCCTAGTTCTTTCAGGAGATCTCTTTGTAGCCTTGTAAAGTGTGTGAGGTAGTTCAGCGATCTGAGTGTAAAAGTCACTGACGAAAAGATACGCTTCCCATATCTGTCCATTATTCGAGAATCTTTATTCAGAGGATGTCTCAAAAAGTTCCTTCTTAGTGGCTGCTGCCACCACCATAGCATCTACAGACACACCTTTTGTAAGAAAATATTTTCCAGTGGGGGCTGACAAAAATTTGTTTGGCCTCAGAGGGGACTGGTTCCATAGTGTCAGAAGACTCCCACGCCTTTCAACTGACTAAGTCCATTAGCTCATCAAAAGGCGGAGACACCCAGGAGGCTGAAGGTTGAGATCCAAAGGCCTTCAGGTACACTGACTCCTCATCAGAAGGAGTGATGGTGTTCCAGCCGCCTCTCTGTTTTAGGATCTCAAGGATATCTGCAAATGAGATATAATCAGAGGATGACCGAGGGGACCCTTCTGACTCCTTGAGGTCAGTGTCTGAGGTGACAGTCTCATCAGGGGAGTCTACATGCTTCCTCATGCATGACCTCTTCCAAGGGGGGTCCTCAGAAGGGTATTCTGGGGAGGTCTCGGAAGAGTGGGGTTCACCCAATGGGGGATCCTGAGGCTCTGAATCTCTGCTATCTGGTGGAGGGGATGGTGCTGAGACAGTTTCCGGAGCTTTGAGGGGAAGAATGCCAGTATCCCTGTGTACAGCTGTAGGAGGGGACAGCACACTCCTCATCAGCTCAAAAGCCGAACCCACTGGCTCCAAGGACACCCCTGGTTCCAAGGAAACAGAGGAAACCCCTGGCTCCAAGGAGACTGGCTCCGAAGCTGATGTAGGAGCTGAGCTCAACTGAGCTGAGGCACCAAGGGGTAGAGTCAGAACTGAAGAAGCTCGGGTCTGAGCGTCCCCGTCAGGGTCGACTGGAGAGCTATGGCTCCTAGACACCACGGATGGCACTGAGAGTGTTGGAGCAGAGATCGGTTCCGGAATATCCCAAAGAGGTCCCAAAACTGAAGGGTCTACAGCAAGTGGTACTTGGCACTCCAGCTCAGAAGATCCAGCTTGGCTCGGAGGAGGAACAACAGTGGATGTAACAGTCTTAGACAGCTCCAAAACCTGTTGAGTTGGAGCCGAGAACAATTTTGCCAGTGCCGGCGACTTCAATAGTCTGCACACCACCCTCTTCACATCATCATCAGATAGGCTCCTAGAAGACCTGGAGGATAGGGTTGGTGAACGAGATCTCTCCAAGATAGGAGATCTCAAAGTAGGGGAGACAGGCAGAAGTTCAATGGTCCAGCTCCCAGTCACAGTTTCTTTCGGCTCCGAAGGCCTTGGAGCTGAAGAACTTGGTTTGTCAATGATAATTATCTCCATCTGTTCTGAAGGCAGTGGAGCCAAGGAGGTCAATGCTGGAGAAATTTTAGGCAATTTTACAGGAGGCTTGGCCTGAGCTAAAGAGACTGGAGATGGCCTTTTGGTTGTTTTGTCCTTTGATAAGGAAGAGGACTTAATGGACGAGGATGAAGAAGAACTCTGTAGAGTCTCCTCAAATGTTGGTTTTAAGAGTCCTTTGACAATAAATTTATTTTCCTCTCCTGTAGAACACGGGCGCTAAAGGAGTGGCAGAATGTGCAGGTTTCCTGGAGATGGATCGATCCTAAACAATAGACGCAAATACTATGTTCATCCATAATAGACATTTTTAGAGAGCACTTTTGGCATTTCTTAAAGCCTGAAGGCTTATGTTCCTTTTCCATAGTTTCCTTGGACATAGTAGGGATAAAGAAATCCTAACAACTATAAAACTATCAAGCAACAAATCCAAAAATTACCGCTAGTTCTCCCAAAGTATCCTGCTGCAAAACATATGAAGATATTCAAATAACTGGAACAGTAGTCAGGATACACCACGAGAAGTCCAAGATAGTCAATAAAATTCTTTTATTCCATAAAAACTGCAGAAGATAAGCGCTTTCACGTGCTTAAATGCACGCTTCATCAGATCTGATGAAGCGTGCATTTAAGCACGTGAAAGCGCTTATCTTCTGCAGTTTTTATGGAATAAAAGAATTTTATTGACTATCTTGGACTTCTCGTGGTATATCCTGACTACTGTTCCAGTTATTTGAATAACTATAAAAACTATGTAGAAAAGCACACAGAAAAAACACGTCTAAACCAGAAAAAATATTCACACACACACCACTTCTAGTAAAGTTAAAGGAAAATAACTTGGTGCTTAAATAAACGGGCACTAGGTCCTCTAATTTAAATGTACCTAGTAGCTGTCAGAAAGGGACACACATACACATACACTCACACACACACACACACACACACACACACACACACACACACACACACACACACACACACACACACAGAACACACTTCTACTAGCCCTCTAACTGAAACTGGAAGTTAGGTCTCTAACTTAAATGAGCTAAGGGAACTAATAACTACAATAATTAAAGCACACCACTACAGATAAAGGTGATGGGATACACAAATACAGGCCTAGTGAAAAACGATGGCCAACAAGAAACACAGCTACAGCTATAAATTAGCTACTAAGGCTATGAAAAGCACAGCACTCACAATTAAACTAACTAAACTAACTAAGCAATTCTAAACAGTAAATATCTAAAGATTAGCAAAAAGACAAAAAACTTAGCCATGGCCAAGAAGAGAACATCCGAACTCATAAAGTGGCAAACGAGATCTGGTGATTGCACCACTGCATGATGGGATACCTATTCTGCTATGAGCCAAGTTAGAAACTTTGAGCTAGTGTATTCGGCTGAGTCTGAACCCATCCAGTAAGAATGAAGGCGAGATAGGACAACATAACATTCTTTATTTAATTTCTTCCCACATATCCTTAGCTGCCATAACAGAATCCTTTTTAATCCATACTCCTAAGTACGTCATTTTATCATGCTCCCATAAATATTTGCATTGTTTAACCAATTTTTGTGTGGGCAGATATTTTACAGCAATTGCCTTTGCTTTATCTTCATTAATTTTGTATCACAAAAAGACATGAGTCTGTCTCAAAATGTTCCACAATACTGAGATCTCCTTTTCTGGTTTTATCAGGTACAAAATAATACCATCTGCAAATAAAGCCAACTTTTTTTTATTACCATTCCAATTATATCCTTGAATTTCTGAGTCCCTCATTTTCTTTCAATGGTTCTAAATATAACACAAATAACAAATGGAAATGAGGACATCCCTGCCTGGTTTCTCTGTTCAAACAGAACTTGTCAGAGATGAAGCTCCCTCTTTAACTTTTGCCTCAGATTCCTCATATACCTTCCTAATTAACCTTAATATTTTATCAGGGAATACAAATGCTTCCATCGTCCTACTCATAAAATCCTTGCTTACTCTGTCAAATATCTAGGAATAGTGTGTATCATGATGTTGAGCAAGAATAGAGCTAGATTTTGGCTAGGAAGTCTTTCAGAATTGTTTTGAAAGATGAAAGGGAGAGTATTGACCTGATGTTCTCGGTAAAGAAACTCAAACTTGAACCAAATTATGTTATTGATAGAAACAAATATGTGCAAGGACAGTCTTTAAACTCACTTGCCAGAGAATGAACTTTCAAAATCTGGCTTTCTTCAGCAATCTCAGCTACTATTCATGTAATAGTGTGCATCTCCTGCAACTTCTGCATTACTAAATGCAACAAGCCCACCATTATTTTGCAATACTTAGTATTTTTTGAATGAAGCAATGCTTCAAGCATCACTTTTTGTGTAAATTACTTCAAAGACAAGTCTGCCAGTTTGCTAAGTAACTTCTCCATTGCATCAGCTTCCACTGTGGCCTGTGTCTGTGCTACTCTAATTATGAAAATAGTTTGATTATGAAAAGCACTGTGATCCACAAAAGGGAAAATTGCCAAATGTAATTTACCTAAAGTCTCACTTGTATGTGTTTGGTAATGCTGATAGTGTTGCTAGTGTCAGCGATAACTTCTTTATAACATAGAAGTACTACAGTCAGGCAAACTTCAACACAGTGTTTTGGAAGTGTGGCATTCCTGTTCCAGAATCACCAGAGAAAGTATAAAGGTGCTCTTTATATAATGCGTGTGTGTGTGTGTGTGTGTGTGTGTGTGTGTGTGTGTGTGTGTGTGTGTGTGTGTGTGTATGTGTGTGTGTTTCTGTGGGCATGCACGTGCGCGCGAGTGTGTGTGTGTGTGTGTGTGTGTGTGTGTGTGTGTGTGTGTGTGTGTGTTTATGTAATTACAATATCAGAGTTGAATATAATAAATAGCAATGGTGATGGGGATGCAGTAGGTTTGTCCACTGCTACAAACATTAGCTTTAGTCAAATGCACAGTTCTAATCTTGATTGCTGTTTTGTGTATTCATTGCAAAATATGCATAGTTTGCTAACAGACCCACTCCTAGTAGAGTATGCAAACATAGTAATTACAAGGAAAAAAAAATACATCTTAATTATACAGCCCAACTTTCTTTTGCCTTCACTGAAACTATGGTGATCTCAGAGTTATATTAACAGTTCTGGACAGTTGTGAGGCCACCATGTGTGATGCATATGGAATGAGGGGCTGAAAGAACATTTTGTACAAAATGGTAACTGCCTTTGGGATTTCTACAAGCTCCTAAAGTGTAGTAACCTTAGCGGAAATTATATAAGTAGTATACACTGATGCATCTGTATGGTTGATATCTAGAGTTTTGCCCCCCCACAAAAAAATCTTAATTGTGATAAAAACAGATTTTGGACCATGTGGTTTTGACTGGGAGTAGGATTTCTGATATGTGACATGAAGCTAAAAATGAAAGTTATTTTTTTTCTTTTCATTTTTTTTTGACATCTTACATTTTTGTTTTCCATATTTATATATTTAGTGTCATGAAATGAGTCTTTTGTGAGGAAACCACAGTTTGTCATTGCTGCAATCAGCACACATGAAATTTCAACAGCAGCAACCAACCTGTATTGCAGGTAGACAGCCTGTATGGTGTAGGAAAACAGAAAGCTTGCAATAATAGTTACAGTAGGAACAGATTCATGTAGGATGCCTACATTCTAGCAAGGCCTGCTATAAAGGTTAGAGTAGGAACAACTTCATGCAGGATCCCAACATTCTAGCAAAGCAGAAGGCCTGCAATAATAGTTACAATTGGAACAGCTTAGAAGAAAAGTTTCAAGTACAGAAAGCAGTCCATTACCTGTGTCACCTAGATCTTTAGCATGCATTTGGCATTTATTTTGCTTGCTGCCCAGACCTTTAGTACCACAGAAAATTCATAACAAGAGGTAAAAGAATAATAAGGGAAAGAGCAAGTCCCCCAAGGAAAGGCTCCTCGGAAATAAGACCAGGCATGAATGTAATGTAAAGAAGCGGTCAACTGATACCTAAGGATATAAATATGAGCATTATGGTTGTTAAGTGGGTAAGATATCTTCCTATCAGCACTATAGCTCCATTATGCTCTATGATCCTTATCTATGTAGAGATTTGCATATTCTTCCACTGTCTGTGTGGGTTGTACCCAGGTTCTCTGGGTTATCTTGTTTCCTCTCACATTGCCAACACAAGGTATTTGACAGACTACTCTGAACTGCACACATATATTGCATTTGTCCTTGCTATTATAATACTGCTTGCAGGGCCGGCCTTAGCTGAAATGGTGCCCTAGGCGAAGTAGTACTCCAGCACCCCTTAAGCCCCACCCACACCAGTGCCCCTTAAGCCCCATCCACACCATACTCCTGAAACACCCCTATAAGCCACACCCACATGAAGGTCACTTCCCAAGAAAGACACTCCAGTCATTTCCTTCAATTTAAATGAACATGAAGAAAAGATACCTTGTAATATTGTTAAACTGCAATTGAAGTGGAATTTTTTTTAATAAGCCTGCTTTATCTGTTGCTGCTTCACACATTTTACTGTAAAAGTCATGTCCTCATTAAATACAAGCCCATGTACCTTCTTTCAAAGGGATGCTTAAGTTAATCTAAACAGTTTAATTTACTTTGGGTAGACTAGTAAGCCTTACAGCTCAGGGAAAGTAGAATAGCAACCTCTCTCCTCCCTGTGTACAGTAGCTTAAAGTAGAACAGCACACAGATAGACTTAGCATATGCAGTAAGCTTCTCTGTCATTGAAAGGGCATGAAAACCAACACTCATAGAAAATGCATCTGGCCAGTGGAGGGTTAGGTTTACTTTTGAGTCGTTTTCAAAATAGACTCCTTGCACACATTTTAGGGCAATGCATACATGAATTTGTTCTTTTATTCACCTTCCTGATTGTATTAAATTATATTCCTTGTATAATACAGCACCACTTATTAGAATGTGTTTTAAAATTTGTAGTTTTAAACATTTTAATAAGCAATGAAACAAAGTATAAACCAATGACAAAAATTACCCATTTCAGAAAAGTTCAACCATAAAAGGCAACCCAGACTTCTGTCATGACAATCTACCAATATCACTCGATACACAATCTCTACAGAAGTAAAATCATTGGAATAATTCCACATTAAAAGAAATCTGTAACTAATGAAGAGGAATGAAGAGGTTGCTAATGGCAAACAACTTTACACCTCAATGTTTCATCTACAAATTCAGTGTCTGTTGCCCTTGCGTTAATCTATATTACATTAAAAAAATTGGTAAACTGGTAATATTGCAATAGGAAATGACTAAAACTACTGCATCACAGCTATATATTGATAACCTATTTGCCAAGACTGGTGTCTAACCTGTCAAAGTTGTGTGTTTTTGAAATTAACTATCAAAACTGTTGTTATTGCAGTTACCTCTTACTTCTATTTCATGTGGGTCAGTCAAAATCCTTAGGATGTTCAGACACGCCTGAATTGTAAAAGCCTGTGTGTGTTAAATTGTTAATTAAGCAAATGTTCTATGTTTATGCTGTTCTAAATCCCTAGTAGTTCTATTTATTCTTCCATGTACATGAAATGCATTTTTCCATTTCTGTAGTCATAAGCTTTATCCTTTTGCAGGGATGCATATGGGGATATTACAGAGCTTGCACTGATATTTTCAGAAATGATTTGTACAATGATACCCGATGTCTGCATAACGAATATTCCCTCTCTATAAGTACGTCAGCCTGTAAACAGTTCCCCCAGGTGTGTAGTTTGTTCCGATATAATTTTATTTTTTCCTATCACAATATGGATACGGCTCCAAAATTGAAAAAAAAGGGTCATCGCTATACAAACTCCATTCTCAGATGTTGACAGTGAGGTCATAGCACAGGCCCTCCATTTCCATGTGGCATAGCTCCTAGATCCTCATTTAGTAGAAAAGTCCTTTGATATCTGTGTCTGACAGTAGGTTGTCAGTGATGTTAATACTGTGGGTGGCCAGGACAATGACTACATGAGTGTTAGACGTAGGGCCAGAGATATGATTAAAAAGGCTACTAACAAAGTAAAGGCTGTGACATGGGAGCAAAGGGCCATGGGGGATGGGCCTTCTACCAAATCACCACTCACCAAGATGGAAGAGCTACTGACAACAGTAAGGAATCTAGGCAGCTCACAAGAGTGCCACAGTGCGATGCTGGGTGTTGGGGAAGTGGTGGGGAACAATCAGGGATTTCCCTTTAGTGATGATTCAGGAATACCATTCAAGTATATAAATGAGTTACTTTACGATTTCTGTTAAGTTGTCTTGTTTTGTATGCTTATAATATGTCTATCAGCTGCAATTTGTGTTTAGGGACATCTGTCAATAAGGTACAGTAACTACCTAAACATGGTACTGGCAAATGATTTTGCTATTAAATGTATTACTCTCTAAGATTATTCACAGTTGGGCCTATTTTCTTGGTGTATTCACAGGTGTAGTTGGTAGCAGCACAGTAGAACTTTCCCCTTCCACCTGATGTTAGAGGATCAGTAGGCCCTGATGAGGAAGGCAATGATTAACAGTATTAGTCTGGGGTTACAGAAGCTATAGAGGCTATGTCTGACATGGAGATTGTGGCTCCCACATCCCCTCTTCACAATATGGACATGGTCATTATGCCTAGGTATATCAATGCCACTGACCCATCTGAGACTGGACAGGTTGATGGGGACATGGTTGACCAAGGTAGTGTGGTTACTCCAGCTGAAGACTTGGCTCCTCTAGCCTTCACAAGGGTGAACTACCACACAAGGTTGTCAGTAGAGATTCTCAGAAAAGGTATGCTTACTGCCCTCCCTCTGATGTCAGCATGCCAGCATCTGCACATATATACAGGGCCTTCATAGAGGCACAGACAAATTCCCCCAGGATCTTGGAAGAAATGATCAGACTACTACATGTAATGCAGGATATGCTGTTGCTGATGACCACCATCCACATAGCCCAGATTATGACAGAGATTATTTGGGAGGGGTGGAAGACTTTAGTACAGTAAGCACTCACTATCATGATTCCCATCCAAGAGCAGGCTTTCCTAAAAATAATTATAGTATAGAAGTAGGGACAGTATAGTAATATTGGTGCCGGTGCCAGTTTCAGCAGTAAAATGGACACTTTGCTTTTCAGTAATCCAGGCATGAAGTTAATTTGCCCTGTTACAGACTGATACTAAGAAAAAAAGTGTCATTATTACTAAGAGAGATCAGGAAAGCATCAACATATTGCAGTACTAGCAACATGTCAGCTGACTGGCTTAAGACATTGTTAAACACATGTTAGTGGAGTAAACAGCATACCTCTCAAACTTGTACTGGAAGAAACCTGGACAAATCCTAAAATAATGTGGGTACAGAGGCCCAAAAATTGGGACATACTTTAAATATTGTTCTTATTAACTTAGAAAGGTTGCTAAAATAAGAGGATTTGTGTTATGTCCATTTTCTAAAGGTTATAAAGTCTGAAACTCAAATGTATGTCATTATTTAGTGACTTCAATCCTCAGTGATTTGCCAGAAAACCACAGATTTTATAATGAACAGACCAAAAATATGAGGCAAAAATCCAGGCATTCTGTGAAAATCTGGACAGTTGAGAGGGATGGTAAACAGGATAAAGTTTCCCAGTGAGGGAATAGGAAATAGGTAAAGCTGGAAGAAGGAGACTACTGGAGAACTGCTGTCGGTGGGATATATGAGTAAAAAGAACATCATACCTTTAGAATATGTGGGAGAGGCTGGATGTGGCAGCCAAAGGTAACATAGGTAGATTAAACCAGAAAATGGATGATGATTTGCAGTTGAAGTGCCATTCCTTTGGAAGTGGTATACAATGTGGCATTTTCAGGCAATTAGAAGCTGTGGACCCAGGACTGGACATCTCTTTTGGATTGGACAAGCAGATAGACTGAATGCTGTCACTATAGAGGCAAAAGTGCACTTACAGTGAATCAAGATGTTATAAGGCAGGAATTCTCTTTGGTGGCGAGAGGATGTAAATCTTGGGAGCACAGCTGGCTAGTGCCGGCAAGGCAGCTAGTATCTTCTTTGGTTAAAACTATAGGTGCTCAGTCATGAAAAATGGGTAGGTATTTGACTGCCTTGAGCTGTTACCACATAGGTTCTCTTCCTAACTTGGCATAATCTTCAGTTAAATCTACTGGAACTAGTTTGCTTTTAAAAAGCTGTTCATGAACTGCACCACAAAATGCCATCCAGAAAATAATCCTATGAAGTATGCACCTGTGTCCTTAACACATATGTAGTGCATGGAAAACCATTATTATACTCAAAACCTGCTAAATTACATCCTGATTCAGCACTACTCTAGTGTAAGACTTGACCTTAACAACACTAATTGTTAAGCCCCCTGCTACTCATTGTTAACAATGAATCTGCACTAAAGCAGATAGAGCTGACCAGAAAACATCAGTAGGGCATGACTGGTTTAGTTTCAACTCTTATTCTGCCTGGTGTCTGCTAAAGTGCACACAACAGTTTGAATTAAACTGCTTCCCTTAGACAGGGAAAACATAAGGGTGTCAGTCACTCCCCCACTGCTTTACCAGCTTTCAAAACCATCAGAACATAGTGTTTTTTTTTTTTTTTGTTTTGCTTTTTTATCTTACTTTTCACAAACTAGTAGTACATGGAGCAGATAAATCTCCATGCACAACAAAGAATTATGTTAAGATCTCTTAACTGCAGAAAAATGTTATGTGCTCTTGATATGGATGCCAAGATTCAACTGTTGGGAGCTAAGCTCTCAAAAATTTCTTGGCATTCTTGTTTCGAACACATGATATATATTACGATCAGCAATCCAATCATAATGCTCTATTCCTTCAGTAACACAATCAAGTCAGTAACATATCCTGCATTGGCCGTATGAGGTGTACTTTTTACTGGAAAAGTCCAGGCACAGCTTCCCAGCATCTTTCTGAAAGAAAAGTTTTTTGTAGTGACATGCTGTACCATAGCGTTACAAGTTCAAGGGAGTCAAATATGTACATGCTTTGCTCCTGTCTAAGTTTTACTGCTTAAGCAGAATAAACTATTTGATAAGTTGCCAGATATGTAGCGTCTGACACTGTTCTCAAAATTTGCATTCCTGACTACCACAAAGTGCGACGCCTACCTGGTATAAAATCCTAGGAAATACATACGTTTATGAGGAATGCCTAGGGCTGCCTACTTTAGCGGTACTAAAGTGTTAACAGGTAAACAATTCTAAAATGTAACACCTCTAAGTCATTAATATCTATCTGCAGTAAGCTATTCCATAAATTTTTACAGTCCTTCAGCCCCATTGGTCAGAGTAGATCAATGTTTATTATAAAAACTAGTGCCGAATTTTCCAGGATCTTTCTAATACAAGATATCATTATCTTTATACTATTACCCATGCAGTAACATTCTGGTAAGACAGTCAGCCTCAAGAAGGAGATGTCACGACGCACGCATGCCCCCCCCCCCCATGTGATGATGTCAGCAGCAACACTTTCTTAATTAAAATAAATGCACAAAACCGCGCCCTGTAAGAGGCCGTCCTTTATGGCGCTTTACACTTGAACAGGGCGCAGAGAAGAGCGCACGCTTTCTTAAAAAATAAATGCACAAATAAATAAAAACTGCGCCCTTTAACAGGCTGGCCTTTACGGCACCATAGGCGGTCGCCTAGTTCGCCTATGCCTAAGGCCGGCCATGACTGCTTGCCAGATATCTTAGCTCTCTCATCAACAGACTGTAAACACTGAAAGCCATGCATACTAGAAATGCATAAAACAGCCAGTCATTATAACTCTGTTCCTAATCATGCAACCTCATGCATTACCTGCAAAATAAATTAGAACAGAACATCATAAACTATTTTTGCTGGTTACCCCCCAACCCCTTGCTAATAGTATATAGTAACTCTGAGAGCACACTGACAAGTGAAAAAGGGAACAGTCAGTACTTTGCAGTATTGATTGTGATCTCTTAAGAACAACCTATTCAACATGCAGCAAGCATACTTGTAGTAAGAGGCTGAGCTGTGTGGCAACAAGGTAAGTAACTAATGTTTGACAATTACCGTGTACATTCAACAGCGGTACTTGAAAATATGCATATTCAATAAGGAGACATGTACCTTTAGTCAGTGGATCTCAATCCGTTAAGATTTATTGATTGGTTCTTCAGGTTTGTCTGTATACACACACACACACACACACACACACACACACACACACACACACACACACACACACACACACACACACACACACACACACATTTCACCATAATATTCTTTTATTTTTGAATAATAATACAGAAGACTGAAAGATAATACAAAAAAATACTACAAAAATGAGGACAAATATCACTTGATCATAAAAATGACAGAATGTCTACAGCAGGAAGAAACCTGCCCTGCTGAAAAGAAATGACAGTAGCTGACAGAGCAGAACTTTGACTGCAGAAACTGTCACTGCTTGTGCCATCGATTTTAGGAATGCTTGGCATGTAGAACTTTCCCAAGCTGATAAGCCCTCATGTTTTGTCCTGTGATGCCTGCTTATTCCTGTCTGTCCAGTTTTTTCCTGACCTGAAGGCATTCCAGGTGTGTTGATTGACCGCTGATATCTTCTTTCAATTTTAGGTAAGCATTCAAGAATATTGTCTCATTGTTTTGTAAGAGATTTACTTTATTTTACAGCTAGCAAGCTAGTAATTTAGAATTCATATAAAGAAGTCAGTGTTATCCTCTTTTCTGTCTTTAGTCTCCATTTCTTTTAGAATGCTTAAGGCCACAACATCAGAGATTTTTTTAAACACCTTTATTGAATTATCATTTGTGACATAGGCACATTTAAATTTATATAAAATTAATCAAACTGTATTAAGTTAAAATTAACAAACATTATGGTTCACATATATTGCCTTATATCATATAACCTAAGCGACATTACATAAATTATTCAATTCCTTCCTGCCCCTTTTTTTTAAACAAGAAACATCTACATTAAACTATTGCTTATGACATAAGCAATCATACATTTATATAAATGAAAACAAACCACACAGACACAATCCTAGTGGCAAGCATTTTACGTTATAAACAACACTGACACACTCCCAGATGCAAACATTATACATCACTTATAATCTACCCAATGATTTTCAGTCAAACATTACATAACTCATTTAAGTCCTGCCTTCTTTTAAATCTCATTCCTCCTCTGTATGTATTGTTCCCACAATTTTCTGACAGTGCATCCCACAAGGCAATCCTTAAAGTCTGCCAACTCACTGTACTCCCAGAAAATATGTTCCCAGTTATCTCTTTCTTCTCCATCATGCCTCCTATATTTGCTGTCTACCTGAGGAAAAATTCTCTGGAGTCTACTTGGGGTATAAAAATATATATGTAAACATTTCCAGGCAAAAATCCTAAATCTTCTAGATGTTTTTGCATATTTGGGAGACATACATATATCCTCCCATTGTTTCTTTGTGAATTGTTTATCCAGTCTCTCTTTTCAGTCCTTTCTAACCTCCTCTGATTGATTTTTATAGTTATCATGCAATATTTTATATGCTCTATTAATTATTCCTTTTTTAATGGCAGCTTCTGTTCTAGATTCTACTAAAAACTCTACCAATGCTGGTCTTTCATTTAGGACCCCCCCCCCATTACTTTCTCTTTGCCTATACTCTGATATCAATCCTTGATAGGGAAGGCAATCTTTAACCTGCAGTCCAAATAAATTCTTGGCATCTTCCCATTCCATCATCTTTCCCTCTATAGTTATTTGCTTCCAGTACCTTGGTTCCTTTGCCACTTTTCTCCAATAAATTCCAACCCCCTCTTGTATACTGTAATCATCAAAGAGATTTTGTCAGCTAACAAACATGGGACCTACAGAATCTTTTGGATGCAAAGTATAATACTTTTATGAAATCTATTTTAAATTCAATTATGTTTCTAGGCTTCAGCACAGAAAAGCACTTGAAAAAAACTTACATTATATCCCAGCAGCTCATTTGGCCTGAATAAGAGTCTTTAGAATCTAAGGCTCCTTTGCTTGTTTCTTCAGCATCTTCTTCAAAATATTAAAGAAACCAATGAAGCAAGAATCACAAACAAAACCCAATGTCCCTACTGTTATTGTCATGAAACCTACTTCCACAGAATAGTGAGGATCCTTCTTTAACAGTGCAACTGTTCCTTTTTCTCCATCTGCACTCACTCTTTAATTCTTCTGTGACTCCTTATTGTGAGGTGAATGCTGGTTCTTTTCACACTTATTACAGTTTATTGAATGATGGGATTAGAAGACTAGAGTCTAAGACTCAGTGTCACATCTGATGCTGACCCAGACCATCATTTGGCCTTTTTGATGCTTGCTCCTCATGCACTGATTCTTACAATGCTGGTGCTACATGTATTGCTGTCTATGGCATCACTTTGTCAAATGCTGCTTTGCATGCTCTAAAGAATATGTGCTTAACAGATGTCAATGTTTCAAGCGTCACTTCAAGCATCCATAGCTTACTGGGGATAACCTTACAGTATAAGTGACATACAGTGCTATGGAGAGTAACAGCAGCAGGGAAATAGCTGGCAGCATCTGTAATTACCAATAGCCAACACTCCTGACTGCCTACTCTATATACCGAGGACAATAAAGCATTCTCTGTCAAGTTCCCATTCAGGGAATTCTTATTTCCTGCCCCACAAATTGGTGAGGTCTTAAAATTTTTGAAGGAGAAGCATCAGATCCTTGTGACTGTTAAAATGAGACTTCTTCCTCCACTATAAAGTTATGGCAGGATGCAGAGTCATCAGCAGAGGTCTTCCACATAAAGCCCAGCTCGTGACAATGGCAGAATTTCTCTGGCTCCAAGCAACCCTTTCCAACAAAGATACAGCAAGGACATAATGGCCCAGAAGTTGAAGTCCTTGGCATCTTCAGGGTGGCCATAGTCAGCCCTCAGGCAGACCTACAGAAATCCTGACAACCACCATGGCCATCCCAATACAGAGGCAGCCACATCAGGGTGCTCCTTCTGTGTCTTGGAGTTGTTTGCTAACACCACAGATGTAGAAAGATGGGAGGCGATAGCTGACTGTGAATAATTAGGATTTTCTTCCTTCCCTACCTCATCACTGACCATGCAGGATGCTCCCCTAGGTAGGTAAAATCACCCATAGAAGGAAGCATAGAGTAGTTTTAGAAAAAGAGTCATTAGCAGGCCCTATGAAACCAGAATTGATTTTGTTGATTTTTTTTCCATTTCTTATTTATTTCCAAACAAGAAAAGGGGACTTCAGAACCATCCCACAGTTGTGTGCACTTAGTACATTTACCCCCAGATATTTTCTCATATAACTACCCTTCAGTCAGACCACCCATGTCTATCTTAAGGAGGCACTATGTGCTCTTAGGACCTCCAAGATGCTTTCATATAAGTCATGATAGCAAATCAGTCAACAAGGTTCCTGTGGTTCTGGATAGAAGCCATTAACCAATTGTTATCACCCTTCTATTCAGCCTTACTACTGGTCCCAGGACATTTGCAAAATGCATATTATATTTAATGCTACAGGGCACCAAAGTTTTCCATTGTTTGGATGATTGACTTCCATTGGCTGACACCAGAGACAATCATATCAACATCTTTCAGCCTTTGGGATCACTATGAATGTTTCAAAGCCATCTTCACTTATTTTGACTGTTCCCTAGGTAAATAATTTGATGGAGAGTCTTGCCTCTGGGGAGAAACTTTTGAAAATATTTTTGGTCACCCATGGTCTTTTTATCAGAGCTGTGTCCTCCAGCCAAATGTATCTGAGAGCATCTGACTTAAGTGTCAGTTTCTGTTATGATGATGCCTTATACAAGGTACCACTTCACAGTCCCGCAATGGACACCAAGACTACAGAGGCAATAGGCAGAAGATAATGTAAATGCCCCATACAAGGTCTCAGGTATGCAGAAGACAACAATTGTAGTGTACACTTTTTTTCAGTAGAGAGGTCATTGCTACCATGATGTCTTGTTTTGGAGTAAGCCTTTAATAGCAATTGTTTTCTCTCTGTAATCAACATCCTGGGGAAGGAAAACAGTTGAGGTAACAAGCTCAGCAAGTGTATACTGATTACTCATAGGGGGTCCTTGACTTCCTCATTGACCATCAGGATTTTTGGAAGGTAGATGTTATCTAGTTTACAACCTCTGTGTCTCCCCTGCCACTGTCAAATGTTTCAGGTACTTGCATTGACCATCTTACAATGGCAAAATTAAGGATGATGGTGAGCTTCTTTGGCACAGTCACAGTGGTCTACTCTGTCTTCACCCTATTTCCTTTAACAATTTAATTTATTCTCAGGTCAAATCATCTTTTTACAGGCTTTGGCAGATTTGGTTCCTTGCAGTTCAATGTTTTTCCTAGCACCTTCACTTCCTCTTCTCAACCATCTATTAACTAGCCCCTCAAGGACAGTATACCTGGATCTCCATGTACCCAAACTGATAGCACAGCTGCTCTACTTTATTTAACTGTTTAGGTCTGGCTGTTTTTCTGATAGTAATTCACCTTTTATACTTCAGTCATGCGGTGACTACTAACTACAAATACTACAAAACTATTAGAAATAACAGATAGGCTGAGCACTGGAGCTGATCTGAGTATACCTTTTTACTTTAGACAGATGCGAGAGAACACTCAACATCTTTAGGAGGTGAACCTTTTATTTACTTATTTATTTTAAATTTGTTAACCAGGTAGAGTCAGGCTGGGCAAGTAGCCCGTTTTCAGTGGAGATGGGGGAGATAAGCTCCATAACAACAGTACAAAAAGATTACAAACATTTTTCAAAGATTTACAAACAATATACAAAAAGTTTGACAGTTGCCAACAATCACAATTTACAAAAAGAGGAATGTAAAACATAAAACATTACATTTCTTAAGCCTTACTATAGACAGTAAGCTGAATCTCATCATATATATATATATATATATATATATATATATATATATATAAAACTAAAAACCATTGTGGTATTTTCATTTGGAAGGAGTAAGACAAGAAGATAGCAGAATAGAAAACATTTGACTGAAGGCATGATAAACTAGCCAGGAGTATTACAGGAGCATAGCCATTGTTGAGTAAGGTATTCCTTTAGAAGTTTTTTAAAGCTATGACAATCTGTGTTTTTTAAGATATTCAACGGTAAGAGGTTCCACTGTTTGGCTACTTTGAAGGAGAAGTGAGAGTCACCGAAGTAATTATGAGACTTTGTAACCTTGAGTATAAGTTTATCGGATGATCTAAGGGCCCTGGGGTTGGTATTTAGTTGCACTAGGTTGGAGAGTGCAGGGCAGTTTTCAGGTATGTGGATAATGGAGTGGGCAGTGGTGAGCTGATTGAGCAATAACAGACTTGGAAATTCAAGCCAGTGTAATTTTTGAAGATCAAGGCAATAATGAGTCCTGTTGGGTATATTAGCAGAAAATGTTGCCATTTTGTTATAGCAGGAATCAAGTACATGTAAATCAGACTTGTGCAGGTTAGAGGAAAGTTGAGAACAGTAGAGAAGAGTAGATAGGAGGTGGGATCTTGTTGTGGCTAGTCTGGCATTTTGAGTAAGGTAAGGTTTGGCCCTATATAAAGCACCAAGTTTGATGTAAACTTTCTTAATTGTGAGTGATATGTGTTTATTGAATGTTTAGGTTGCTGTCTGTTGTGACACCAAGTAATTTGGTTGGTTAATTGGTTCTATGATAGTGTCATTAGTGGAGTAGATGGAGAGAGGAGGTGGTATGGGTTTGCTTTGGATTTCCTGTTAGAGAAGATCATTAATTTTGTTTTGTTTGGGTTTAGGATGAGTTGAAGTTCATTTAGATAATTTTCAATATCTAGAAACTACTTTTGCAGTTTATCTTGGAGTATTTGGGGTATGGGAGCAGAGCAAATAAGAGTAGCATTGTCAGCATATTGAATGATAGCAGCAGATTTAGTGGCAGTGTTTAAACTATTTGTGAATATAATAAAAAGGAGAGGGCCAAGGATGGAACCCTGAGGAACTCCAACAGAGACTTGGAGGAGTGTGGAAAGTTTATTATCCCATTTAGTTGCTTTTGATTAGTAAGGTAGCTAAAGAACCAGCTGAGAACTGAAGAGTTGAGGATGAAGGAGGCTAGTGTGTTGAGTAGTAGTTGGTGGGATACCATATCAAAAGCTTTGGACATATCAAGAAATATAGTAGAAACTAGTTGCCCATTGTTTTTGAGGAGGTTGATGTAGTTAGTGAAACTTATGAGGGCTGTGGAGTTACTGAGTTTTGGACAGAAACCATGCTGTGAACTAGATAATAGGTTATTTCTAGTGAGGTGGTCTAGGAGCTACTTATGGATACATTTCTCAAAAAGTTTTGACTAGTGGTGAGAGAATGGCTTTGGGCCAATAATTTGAGAGATCTTTAGATGGGCCTCCCTTGTGGAGCGGGATGATATGGGATATTTTCCATACTATGGGGATATATTGTTCTGGGATGGAATGATTGATTAGGATAGATACGGGATAGGCAATGGAGCTTGCAGCAGTTTTTAAGAAGTCATTAAGGAGTTGGTAATCTGCTAGACAGGTAGGTTTTAGTTTTGATAGGAGTTTTTTGATATAAGAGGTTTGTATGGGTTTAAAAGAGAAGTAGTTTGGTTTAGAGTTAGTAGAGGTAGGCACTGTAAGTGGTTGGTTAGATTTGTTGTTGTTTAAAAGTGAGGTGATAGTTGTAATGAAATGAGAGTTAAATTGGGATGCTATACATTTAGTGCTATTTGTTGTAGATGGTGCAGGGCTAGAGATTTTGCCAGGGTTGAAGAGGTAGTTAAGGTTTTGTCAAAAATGTGTGGGTTATTTATGTGTTTTTGCTGACTAGCTAGAAAATAAGATTTTGTGTCAGATAATATTTGCTTCTTAGTTAGGTTTCTTAGTTGTTTTGTAAGATGTGAGGTTTTCTGAGGTTTTGGAGGTTTGATAAGCAGACCAGACTCTATCCCTTTGTTTAATAAGAGATTTAGCATCTTTGGTTATCCAAGGTTTGTTTTTGGCTTTGGAGTGAAATTTTCTTGTTGGAGCAAGGTTATTATGGATATTGAGGAAAGTATCATTAAAATATTGTACAGCTTGGTCTAGGTGGAGTGATTTTAGAGGTGACCAGTTGCAGTTTTGAAGTAGGGAATTTAAGATGGTAGCAGAAAATTTTCTTTTGTTGCGTATGTGTTTGAAAATGACATTGCAGGGGGAGTGAATGTGTTTCCTTAGAAGAAAGGTAGGGGAGTGATCACTGAGAGAATCAGAGAGGCACCGAGCCTGGTGGGCAAAGTTGGGATTATTGGTTAGTATGCAGTCTAGAATAGATCAATTCTTAGTGTGTTTATCAATTCTTGCGGGGAAGGTTATAGTTTGGGTGAAATTGAATAAATTGATAAAATTGGAGAGGTTGTCAGATGAGCAGGATAGCCAGTCTAAGTTGAAGTCACCTAGCACTATAGTTCCTTGGTTGAAAGTAGAGGATGCCCAAGATAGAAGACTTTCAATGGTAGATAGATTATTTCCTGGTGGTAGATATGAGGCAATAATTATGATGGTTTTATGTGGATTTACTTCAAATTGGGTAGTTAGAATTTCTGCTTCTTATAGATCTGGGGGAGTACAGATTAATTTTTCAATTTTGAGGAAATTTTTATACATGATGGCAATGCCTCCACCATGCTTGTTCAGCCTATCTTGCCTAATAACATTATAACCACTAGTGAATGTTTCCTCATCTTCAATGTGGAGTTTTTGCCATGTTTCTGTAATAATTACTATATCGGGAGTGTAGGTAGTTAGGGCTACATGAAATTCACTAGTTTTTTTGTGCTATGTCTGAGGTTAAAATTAGTTATGAGTAAGTCTGATTTGAAATTTTTAGGGGAAGAAGGTGGAGAGTAGTATTAGCGGGTTTGGTGGGAGTTATTGGGTGGGGTGGGAAAAGCTGTGTGGTTCCTGGGTTAGGATGTATGTCAGCTTGGAGTTTGATTTCTGTTAGTGAATGTAGATGGAGAGAGAGTCTGAACGTGGATATTAGTCAAAAGAAATCTGGATAGCAAGGAGGGTTGGGGGTATGGACATATTTATAGTGGAAAAGCAATATGTTAAAGTTAGTGTAGAGGTTAGAACAGATGTGAAAATGGATATTTGGTTTTGCATGGTACGTAATAGTGGGGAGTGTAGGAGAGGGGTAGTGTATTATGTTTAATGTGATGAAGGTAATGAAGTGGGAGGCTAGGTAGAGGGTAATGAGTAGAAGAGAGTTGCTCAAAAGAGTGGTGATAACTGACATGGTGAAATAGTAGTGAAATAGGAGAAAAATATGTGTGGGTTGCTGTCTGCACTTTAGTACAGAGAGAAATGTACTGATACAGTGATGTGGAGACAGTGTTATGAGACTGATGAAATAATGGTTAGTGAGGAGGGAGGGCAGAAATTGAAAAAATTAATTTATTGTGAGTGTGTTGGAATGAGGTAGCTGCAGGTTACAGGATGAGGTAGAACAGTGTAGTTTAGGTTAATAAGTGTAAGGAAAGTGGGGGTGTGTGGGAATGGTGGTAGGGTAGGGGAGTGGAGTGAGCCCAAGCGAAGCGAGGGTGAACGGAGTGGCTTGAGCCAAGCCCAGAGGTAAGCACAGTCCAGAAACAGTCAGTAAAAGGGCTAACAGAAAAGGCTATATACTGTTAATAGTAAGAAAAAAAGAGGTTTTTATTGTGTAGTACTATCAGGTAAGAAAAGTCTTAAAGCAGACTGATTAGTCCAGAATTTAATAGACATAAATTTGTTGAAAACTAACAGATTCTTTTAAGAATGGGGGGGGGGGTTCCTTGCTGCCAAACTGTGTCACAGTGTAGCAACTTGCTAGAAAGTAGATAATGCCTTAAATAACTATATTTTAAAACTTAAAAAAATTAAGCCAACATACTTTGCAGAGAAAAAAAGATGCTGCAAGGTGAGAGAGAACAGAGCTGAATGATGATGAGTGATTTTCGTTGCAACCGTTTATTCAGTATGCCGTACACTGGTAGTATGGAGAGGAAAAAGACAAAGCTTGGCTGTTAGCCGAGGAAAGAAAAAAGTTAGCAATTATGGTGTTTAGCACACAAAAGATAGATCGAAGTATTTTAGACAGGACAAAAAGAGAAACCTCAAACAATATAAACAAAAACTGTTGAGACTACCACATTAGCAATCACTCTAGCACAGTAGTTCAAATGCAATGCTACACGAAAGTTAGCTTTAAAATGTTGCTAAAGTTAACAATAAATATACTTAGAAAAAAACATAGTTAATACAGATGTGCAAACAGGGTAAAAAAAAAATGTTACATTCCTCTGAACATAGTGGAACACATGGCCACAGCTAGACAGCAGGCTATTATACCTGTTGCAGTGAGCATTATATACTAAAGCATAATTAAAATCTATAACAAGAAAAAACAATATGAAGTCACTAAGAGGAGGTGTGACGGATCCACACAGTCTACCAGTTTTTGCTATGCCTCGAGCCACATATCACTGTGTATGTTTAATTATTGCTAGATTGATTATTGCTAGTTCTTAATATGCCACTACATCACTATATGCTGCTAATATTAAAACAGTACAATATGCTTAAGAGCAGGCCTTGCTCACTGATTACTGGTATTACTGAACTTTTGTTAACCTATAAGTTGTTTATCAGCTTAAAAGATGTTTACCAAAATGTGGGGATTTCAAAGAGGAACTATATCACAAGATTGTGAACTAACTGTTCTTTGATAAAAGGGAAGTAGGGCACAAGACCAGACATTACGAGACTTGTTTACAACTTAGAAAATAATCTGTAATTTTCTAAAATATTCCATCAACTCATGATGAGCCTGTAATGTCAGATCTTTCTACAATATTCTATCAACTCAAAAAGACTATAAAAGCTCAAAGGCTAAGATAAAAATCATCATCAGCATCCGAATTTGATCACAGCACCAGCCTGAACTGAGCTTAGAGACATTTCGCCAGTGTCGGCCTTGCCTTGACTGAACAGATAGCTGCACTTGATAAGATTTAAAGTTTCCCTATCAGTGGCAAAGATGATTTTGTTTATGCATATGCTTGTAAGTACATGATTTATTAGTCTTTCTGTTTATTTAGTATTAGCTTTACTGTACATTTAGGAGAAAGTTTTGCTTAATAAATTGTTAAGTTTGAGCCTTGGTGTCTTGTGTCATTTCTACTCCTGTATTAACCTCAGATTTTAAAGTAACGGACTAGAACACTTGGCGTAGTCGGCAGGATCTGGGGTTTACAGTGAAAATGTCACAACAACAACCAATGTTTTTTCCTTTAAAACACCTAGGCATAGGTAAGAAGGATGCCGCATTAGGCACCCCAAATAAGTTGGGCGTTGATGCTACTTTGACAGCATTATTTGAAAAGTGGGATCCTCTTGCTAAGGTATTGAGTCAAGTTTCACCTCCTCCTTCTCCAAAACCCTTGCAGGGAAGACCTAAGGCAGACCCTGATAGTCTAGCTAGAGCTTTAGAGGGGTTAAATTGAATGATAAGGAAAAAAAGGTAAAGGAAGGGGTGGGAGCAGCCAGATGGCTGTTCTTTAAAGCAATTCAAGAATTAGACAGAGATGTAGATTCACTAAAAAAAAAAGTTGTAGAATTAAAAGAGCAATGTAAAGAACTCACACACACACACACACACACAGGTTGGATAGAGATGCCTTAGAGAAGGCAAACATGGCACTTGTTAAAGTAGGGGAGGAAGCTAAACACTGGAAATCTAATTCAGTGACTCTAGCTACTCAAATAATTCAACAGCGTAGACAACGAAACGGGAGAAAACTATGCCATCCGCCCTCAAGGTCTCGGGTTCGTGCTTTGCTGTGTAAGGCAGAGTTTGATCCTGAGGAGTGGGAAGGTGATCTCCCCTCAACAGATGAGGGTGATAGTGATTTTAAAATAGTAAATTCTCCATCAGAGGAGGCGCGCCCAGTTATTGAGAAAAAGGGACAGTGGACTGGGGGGCAGCGCCACAACAATGGGTTGAGGTGTGGAGTTATACTCAAGCTGAATTATTAAATATAATCCAAATCTATAAGCAAAGGCCAGGGGAAACTGTTTTAGCATGGTTTCTTCGAGTTTGAGACACAGGGGGAGAAGCGGTGTCTCTAAATGCTGAAGAGATGCACCAATGTGCATGTCTGGTGTTTCACCCGCGTTTAAAGCAAATAGTAAACAATGTAGATCATGGTGATTCCCAGGTAAATACACTGGTGGTGTGGTTAGCCTCGGCTTTGCACGCTACTCGGCCCGATGCTACAGCAGTAGCTGACAAACATAAGCCTTGGAAAACAATAGCAGAGGCAATACAGCAGTTAAAAAAAATGGCTATGTTGGCTACCATCTACTCAATGGAATTGAGGGATGAGGTATTAGTGCTTCCGAGAGGACCAGATGCACAAATTATGACTAGCAATATAAAGAGCAAATTAATCAAAAACGCACCACAGTGGTGAAAAGGGCAGCTAATGGCTGCCCTGGCAGGCTGTGTAGGTCAGCAGATATGGGACGTAATAGCCACTCTAAATCAACTGGCAGAATTAGTGGAAAAAAAAAACAGAGAAGAGCTAAAAAGGCAAATGCGGAGAGATCAAAAGAAAAATCTAGAGAGAAAGTTACAAAAAAGCAAATGTTTCTGGATCTGTTAAGGTGGGGGGTTGAAGCTGCGGAAATAGATGGTATAGCTACTGAAAAGTTATATAAAAAGTGGAAGCAAAAACAAAAAAAAAAGGTTCAAGTTCTAAAAGTAAAAAGCAAACCCCTACAAAAAGTCCAACCAGGAGTACCACTGAAGGGAAGGTAGGATAGAATCAATTATATCCTGACATCCCTACCGATGAGGAGCTAGCACAGTGGCAAAAGGGTGAATTTAATGACGAGAGAGACTGGGGAGGAAAAAAATAGAGAACCCTGGTCAAAAAATCAGATACAAATTGACTAGTAGGTGGGTCCCCAGTAGCTAGGGGTACAGTAAGAGCAATTACACCTGGGGACCGACGCCCTTACGTACCCCTTACCATTTTTTGGAAGGGAGGGCCACAACATGTGATGGCTCTGGTAGACACAGAATCAGAAGTAACCATTTTTGCAGGCAACCCCCGTAGATTTCGTGGACAGTATGTAAAAATTGATGGTTATGGAGGGGCAAAGATACTAGGTACCAAAACCAAGATTAAGATAGCTTTTGGGGATGGTATTCCTATTTACATTGAAGCAGTAATAGCTTCAGTACCTAAACACATTTTAGAAATAAATGTGTTAAAGGGTAGAACTTTAGAAACCACTGTAGGGCCATTTAGGTTTGGAGAGCGGCATTGTTCAGTCAACGCAGTTAAGGCTGTAGTCCGAGGCAATGCTAAGTGGGAACCGCTTTATATTCCCACGCCTAAAACAATAGTGACCATCAAACAATATCGTATCCCAGATGGGCATGCTGAAATCACTAAGACGATCCAAGAACTGCTTCGGGTTGGCATACTTGAGCCAACAGTGAATCCATTCAACAGTCCGGTGTGGCCAGTAAGAAAACCTGATGGATCATGGCGAATGACTGTAAATTATCGAGGTCTGAACAAGGTGGCCCCACCCTTAGCGGCAGCTGTTCCAAACATTGTTACGATCGTGAAAAGATTATCTTCATCTGCTGGACCATATCATGCAGTTTTGGACTTAGCAAATGCCTTCTTCTCCATTCCGATAGCAGAAGAAAGCAGAGCCCAATTTGCTTTTACCTGGGAGGGGAGGCAGTATACCTTCCAAGTGTTACCCCAACGATATCTGCACAGCCCTACCCTGTGTCATGGACTGGTGGCTAGAGACCTAGCCAAGTTACAGCTGGACAAAGTGGCTATTTTTCATTACATTAATAATATAATGATTACTGGAGAAAAATCTGATGTGAATATCGCACTAAAAACTGTAATTCAGCACCTTCAGAACAGAGGGTGGGCTATAAATAAAAATAAAACACAACAAGGGACATCAGTAAAATTCCTTGGTATAATTTGGAATGGAGCAAAAAGGGAAATTCCTGCAGCAGCACTGGAGAGTATCCAAAAATTGCAGTCCCAAAAACAAAACAGCAGGCACAGGCCTTTTTAGGAGCAATGGGCTTTTGGAGAGCATTTGTACCTCACCTTGGACTGATTTTGCGACCCATTCACTATGTAACTAAGAAAAAATGTAACTTTCAGTGGGGGCCCAAGCAACAAATGGCTTTTAAAGAAGCAAAAAAGGCTCTATAGCAGAGCGTGGGGCTGGGCCCAGTTGATCCACAACAACCTTTTGTCCTTAAGGTAACAGTTGCCAATAATGTTATGTCTTGGGGGCTGTGGCAGAAGGATGACACTGGAAAAAAGAGACCCTTGGGATTTTGGTCCAAATCCCTGACTGGAGCGCAGGTGAGATATAGCCCCCTTGAGCAGCATGTACTGGCGGTGTACACAGCATTGATTCATGTGGAAGAAATAACTAAACAACAAACAGTGACAGTTAAGATAGACTACCCAATCCAGGGGTGGTTACGAGACAATACTTTGATAAAAACCCTGATAGCACAATGTTTGACCGTACAAAAGTAAAAGTGGTATTTACAGGAAAGGGCCAACATCGTGCCTGGAGTGTCTCAGGTACAACAACAGTTGGCTGGACTGGTAATTCTGGATGATGCTAATGCGATAGAACAACAGCGACATGAGCTTCCACAGTCTCCAATAACTGAAGCATTACCATTTGATAAATTTAGATGCAGAAAAACAGAAATTTGCGTGGTTTACTGATGGTTCTGCCAAAATTGGATCAAATGGTAGGACCTGGACTGCAGTGGCTTATTGCCCACGAACAGAAACTGTGTTATTTGACGAAGGTACTGCCGGTTCAAATAATCAGGCAGAATTACGAGCTGTTGCCCTGGTCATCGATAGTTTATCACCTGGAGATGAAGCATACATCTATACTGACAGCTGGGCAGTCTTTAAGGGATTAACAACCTGGTTACCTGCCTGGCAACAACAAGATTAAAAGATCCATGGCAGACCTCTATGGGGAGGTTCAGAAAACTGGCAACGGATTTGGAAAAAAGCTCAACAATGCAAAATCAGTGTTAGACATGTAGATGCCCATGCATCACTTGTAACAAATAAAAAGAGGCATAACCAGCAGGTAGATAAAATGGCCGCGGTACGTGTTGCTGAAGAAAAAGCCAAAAGTGCTAGTATAGCAAAATGGGCCCATGATCGGAGTGGGCATTTGGGAAGAGATGCAACAATAGAATGGGCATGAAGGCATGGTATGCAGTTGAATAAGAAAATAACTGCAAACGTTATAAAGCAGTGTAAAATTTGTCAAAAAAAATAAACAAAAGCAACTGCAAGCAGAAGCATGCGGACACATTCACAGAGGCAGCTGCCCACCACAAATCTGGCAAATAGACTTTATTGGCCCTTTACCACTGGATCAAAATCAGCAATACTGCCTAACGATGGTGGACACTTATTCAGGATTACTAATGGTGTCCCCATGCAAAAAGGCAAACCAGCAAGCAGTGTTAAAAGGATTAAATAAATTATGTGTGACATATGGGATTCCCACTGAAATACAAAGTGACCAAGGCAGCCACTTTACCGGAGCAGAGGTTCAAAAATGGGCAAAGAAAAATGGAGTTCAATGGGTGCTGCATATCCCATATCATCCCCAAGCTGCTGGTTTAATTAAAAGGTAATAATGAGCTCCTTAAAAAACAAATTCGAAAGAATACAAATGATAAAACGTTGCAAGGCTGGGTAAAGGTATTAAAATTAGCTGTGAGTCAGCTGAATAATAGACCTCGGAAGCACCAAGGAACTCCCTTGCAAATGCATATAAATGACATTCGATCCAACTGCTGTGTTTTGAAAATAAAAAAGCTGAATCCGAATGCCATATACCCTCTTTTGACAAATACTGATCAAACTCGATTCTGGCTATGTGCATTGACTGAACAAAGGGTGCCAGCACAAAATATGGTATTAGTTGAGACAGGTTGGAAACTCTTTCTCCCAGAGAATTGGCACTGGGGGCAAAAAGGGCTATTAGGAGAAAGTTGGAAGGTTTTTACATTATGGGAGCCAAAACGAAAAGTAATAGTGAAGGCTATCAATTTAGATAACAAGACACAAATGATTCAGAAAGGACAACCTTTAGTAGAAATTTGTATGCATCACGATGCTGTCATTTTACTACAAGACTGTGATACCAAACCAAGCAAATGGCTGGGAACAAAAGTTATAGTGACCACACCCAATCAGCCAAATGAACATGGGACAGTAATTTGTAATGGACCTGGTGATACTGTTTTAGTATTACTTGATTCTGCTAAACAACCATTGTACTTTCCTCTCCATAGATTATTGCCACTGTTTGGGAAGGAGCCAACCTTTTCCAATGACAACACTTAGATGGGCCATATAACTGTCTTGATCCTATCCCTCTATTCGAAGGGGAAGATGTTGCAAATTTAACAGCTGATTGTGACTTTTATTAAAAATTGGGAAACCATCTATATGCGGTGACACCCAAGCCTGCCTTAACTTGAAACATCACTCAGACGGAAAACATTACAACTGTATGTAGACTAAACTGTAATAGACATCCTGAAAAATGCGTTTCCAACCCTTTTGGAGGTTTGTACCAAAGGCTGAACGAGTCAGGATTTCCTTTAGCCAAGTCTCCATTAGATTCCTCCTGCATAGCTAAATTTCAAAGGGAAAATGACACCGCGGAAACCCTATCCCCGAATTTGGAGATATATGCCATGGACAATAGTTCAACTGTATTTAATGGTTTGGGACATGTGGTAAAATATACCAAAGAATGTAAAACTGTAAGTAGTGCTAAAGTTATACAATGTATTAAAATGATAGTTAACATGTCAGCAGTTGATATTACCACCAGATATCCACATTGTAAAATTGTACAATTATAGCCGGTTGATTCTTTGCATATCAAGTACAAACATTACAAATATAAAAGAAATAAATGTGATGTTACAGGTATTCTTGGTACTGCACTAGGTGCAGTCGGAACAGGGACTGGATTCCTGAACAGTGTAGATATAGATACCCTACGTAGCAAATTGAGCCGTTTGGGCACTGACCTAAATATGGCCTTTAAGCTACTAGCAGACCATGATCCCAAGCTGGGACAAAAAACTGTAGACGGTATTTTAACTCAAACTGTCTTGTGGAGGTGGATTGAACATACAAATACATATACAAAACAGATTTTAAATAACCTCACAGCAAAAGTAAATCAGATGTTTTGTATCTTATCTCAGTTGGCTGCCAACCAGCAATATTTGCAATTCACTCAAACTTGGGGGGCTAAAAAGGCAGCCCATTGGCAAAAGGAACTGCAACTGTATCATTGGTTAAAGCCAATAGATTTTGCATGTAAAAATAAGTCTTGTATACTGATATTTGACTATCTTGCTAGTAAAAAAGAAACAAAGCAGGTCTGTCCATTTGTTACATTGCCCTTGCAATTCGGAAATAATTGGTGGGTACCTCAAATAAAATCTACTTTGATTGATTATAATTATGTACCCGTTAATGTGGCAGGTTGTGAAACCTGGCCCCAGGGGTGGGTATGCATGATGGTGAAAAGAAAGCCTCACCCATGCTTACATAATGGAACTAGAAAATGCACCTGACACAGGTATGTAGTAAATGGTACAGACATCTACCAGCTAAATGACACCACTGTTTGTGTGATATCCTCCTGTAAATTAGCCTGGAGTGATAAAATGATCACAACTGGTGGAGCATACTGTAAAAGTAATATCCATGCAATTATTGATTTTTGTACTGGAGAATTGATTAGACTGACTAGATAGATAGACGTCACATTTAATGCTAGCATAAAACCATTACACACTTTTAAGTGGCCATCTCTAGTCCACCCACTCTTTCAACAGATTAAGCAGAAAGGACAAACAGTGTTGCAACTTCTAAATAAAACACTAAATAATGCGCATCAAACAGTAATTAAAATGATGAAAAATAAAGGTACCATTGTAAAAATTGCAAATAAAATACAGGATATAACTGTTTCGCATTGGTATGATGTCTTTATGTGGTCATCTAAGGCTTCAGTGTGGTTTAATTTGTTATTGCATCCTTTACTTTTGACCACAATACTTTCTGTGTTATTTTGCATAATATCATGCTGCATTTATTGTAAAGTAATGAAAAGGTACAAACTGATGTTGTCAGTCTTAACCATTATAAGGAATACACAGCGTACGTTGCTCGATGCAAGGGGTGGCCTGTGACGGATCCACACAGTCTACCAGTTTTTGCTATGCCTCGAGCCACATATCACTGTGTATGTTTAATTATTGCTAGATTGATTATTGCTAGTTCTTAATATGCCACTACATCACTATATGCTGCTAATATTAAAACAGTACAATATGCTTAAGAGCAGGCCTTGCTCACTGATTACTGGTATTACTGAACTTTTGTTAACCTATAAGTTGTTTATCAGCTTAAAAGATGTTTACCAAAATGTGGGGATTTCAAAGAGGAACTATATCACAAGGTTGTGAACTAACTGTTCTTTGATAAAAGGGAAGTAGGGCACAAGACCAGACATTACGAGACTTGTTTACAACTTAGAAAATAATCTGTAATTTTCTAAAATATTCCATCAACTCATGATGAGCCTGTAATGTCAGATCTTTCTACAATATTCTATCAACTCAAAAAGACTATAAAAGCTCAAAGGCTAAGATAAAAATCATCATCAGCATCCGAATTTGATCACAGCACCAGCCTGAACTGAGCTTAGAGACATTTCGCCAGTGTCGGCCTTGCCTTGACTGAACAGATAGCTGCACTGGATAAGATTTAAAGTTTCCCTATCAGTGGCAAAAATGATTTTGTTTATGCATATGCTTGTAAGTACATGATTTATTAGTCTTTCTGTTTATTTAGTATTAGCTTTACTGTACATTTAGGAGAAAGTTTTGCTTAATAAATTGTTAAGTTTGAGCCTTGGTGTCTTGTGTCATTTCTACTCCTGTATTAACCTCAGATTTTAAAGTAACGGACTAGAACAGGAGGTAAAATAGTTAGCAAAAGATTGCATTAACCAATGGATAAAACATACAGCAAAATAGCTTGGTCTATTGCAAGACAGCTAAAACTACTGTAGTGGAATCAGGCCTAAGGTATATAGTGCACTATTTACAATTAGTGTGTCTTAAAACACACAGCAGGCAGCAAGCCAACAAGTCTAAGCAGCTGTAATCATAAAACTACTATAGTTGAAACAGACATAATGTACACAGTACAACATTTACATTAGTGAGTTTTAAAAACACAGAGCAGGCCTCTAGTCAACAAGTCTAAGTAAAAAAAAAAAACTTACAGAGCAAGCTGAGGGAACACAATTAATGAGCCAGCAACAAGGAAGAAAACCGTTTAAAAATGGAGCCTTTTATTTATTTTATTTGCCATTTGTTAACCGGTTGGTCTGGCTGGGGAGGTGTCCTTTTTCAGCAGAGACCCGAGAAGAATAGCTCCAATTACAGTAAATCATTTTTACAATCAACAGGGTATTTACACATACAATCAAATACAGCATAGGTATGATGAGAACCAGGATAGAGTAGAGGAGGAGAGATTAAAGTGGGAGAGTTTGGAGAGAAGAAGTTTGTGGAACACAGTGTCAAATGCTTTAGAAAGGTTGAGGAAGAAGCATGATGCTAATTTGTTATTGTTAAGAGATGTAGCAATAGAGCTGGTGAAGGACAGAAGTGCTGCAGTTGTGCTATGATGTGGTCGGAAATTGTGTTGTATTGAGGTGAAGAGATTTTCCTGGATGAGATATGAGATGAACTGCTTGTGTATGCACTATTCTAGAATCTTAGACAGAGTGGATAGTATTGCAATAGGCCTAAAGTTGGAGGGGTCAGTGGAGTTACCCTCTTTATGTAATGGTATAATATAGGACTTTTTCCAGATATTAGGGACAGAATTTTCTTGAACTGACCTATTGATAAGGATGGAGACAGGATAGGTGATAGAAGAGACAGCAAGTTTGAGGTAAAGTGGAGGAAGTTTGTCAGCAGAAGGGGAGCAAGGTTTTAGTTTAGAGAGTAGTGATCTGATGATGAAGGTGGGGATAGGCTTGATAGAGAAAAGAGTTGTGAGGGTAGGGGGTAGGAGGATCAAGGCATATATCCTTGTTTGGTTTAATTAGGTTTTTTTATGGAATTAATGAAGAAGGAGTTAAAAAGAGTGGTGGTTTCGACTGGAGAGCTATTAGGTGATGGGTTATGGGGGGATGGGTTCCCTGGGTGTAATAGTTTGTTGATGGTATTCCAGAATTTTTGGGGATTAGAGTGGAGGCTTCTTTGTGGGTCTAGATAAAAGGATTTTTTGTCATGGGTAACACTTTTTTTTGCAGTGTTCCATACATCCATATAGTTTTGGAGACTAGAGGGTGTTTTGAGTTGTTTCCAAGCATTGTCTCTCTTTTGCATGAGGGAGAGAGCTTCTTTGCTTAACCATAGAGCATAGTTGGATTTGACTCTAGTGTTTTTGATTGGGGCAAGGGAGTTGAGGGTGTTAAGGAAGATGCTGTTGAATTGAAGGACAGCTTCTTCAATGGTGAGGTTGAATAGGAAAGAGCAATTTATAGAGAAGAGTCTTTGGTTAAATTTATTAGGGTTAAAGTTAGATAGATTATGACAATCTAAGACAAGTGATCCCAGTGGTCGACAATCAAAATACCAGCTGCAAGGCTGCAAAAACACCAGGAACTCGGACACTATACTGATAAAACAATTAGAGAAATTTATTACACAAAAACGGTTGAGTGCTTTCAACAGTACTCCACTATCTTCATCAGAACAACAAATTCACATAATTCTAAGCTTATATACAATCTAAAAGCCCGCCAAAAAGTATTAAACAATTGAGTGATTGAATAATTAGTGTAACCATAGTAACTACCCCTAGATCCTGAACCAAAGAATAAAAAATAAAAATTCCTTGTATAGGGTAACTTCTAAGATTCACTGAGTACCTATAACTGGTGGAACCCTCACATATTACATAACATCATATGAATTGTACAAAAAAATAATAATAATAAAAAATATATAAAATATGTGACAAATACATATAAAAAAACTCCCTAATTCAGCATAATATAAATATACCTCAAATGAACGTTGTACAGGGAAAAACTACAGTGGTATATAAAACTAATAACTATACTATGCTGATACCTACATATATACATACATACAAAACATTAACCTAATAATAAAATGTGATGCATAAAAATGTATCTAAGAGTGAGAAAACATACTGCTCATGTAAATTGGCCAACAGCCATAATTTCTATATTGAGAAGTATGAGAAGTACTAATAATGTATACTCAATAGAACATAGAAGGTAAAAAAACATTAGATTATGACAATCCTTATACTTATGTGCTTTAGGAGATTGAGCAAGGTAACATTGGATGGAGGTTGGGTGATGGTCACTAAGAGTATCAGGGAGTATGAAGGCATTAAAATAGTGGTTAGGGTGAGAGATAAGTATCCAGTCGAGAGTGGAGCTATTATTTGAATATTGATTAGATTGAGTAGGGGAGGTGATGAACTGGGAGAAGCCGTATAGGTTAATGACATCATTGGGATGGTTTGAGGTAAGAGTATTCCAGTTGATGTTAACATCCCCTAGAATGGTTGTTTCATAGGAGATAGTTTGAGAGATCCAGGCTGGGAAGTGTTCTAGTATAGGGATGTTATTGCCAGGGTGTGTGTGTGTGTGTGTGTGTGTGTGTGTGTGTGTGTGTGTGTGTGTGTGTGTGTATATATATATATATATATATATATATATATATATATATATATATATATATTGCAGCAATGGCTATCTTTTTATGTTTGTTTAAGTTGCAGTTGACTATTAGAATCTCAGCTGGGTGAAAGCTATGGGGGGAGTATGTTAGGGGATGGACTGAAAAATTTTCATAATTAAGTATAGCTACCTCACCACCCTTTTTAGTTGCTCTGTCTTGGTGGAAGATATTGTATCCAGGAGGGTGCATTTCTTTGTTAGGTATGTGGGGTTTTAGCCATGTTTCAGAGATACTAAGGATATCAGGGGTGTGTAGAGTTATCCAGGAGTGTAATTTGGGGACTTTGTTTAGGGTACTGCAAATTCTGAGTGCAAATATGTTGAGATGTCTGGTGGAAGGGGTGGTATGTGTTAGTAAGGAGAAATGGGAAGAGGTAGAAGTTGGGGGAGTGATAGTAGGAGAAGAGTTAGTGAATGGGCCAGGATTTGGATGAATATCTCCAGTGAAAAGAAGGGTCAGTACTGAGCTAGAGAGTGTAGACCTGAGAGGGTTAGGTTCAGATGATTTTATTTTAAGCTTTGGGAAGTTGTTGTGAGGAGGTAGGAGTGTGTGTCTGAAGAGGTGTGTAAAGTGATGAGAGAAGAGTGAGGGTATTATAGGGAGGTAGAACAGTTTAGGGTATATGGTGTGTGTGAGTGGAAGGGTGGGACTGGGGTATGAGTAGGGTGTGGGATTATGGTAGGATGTGTCTAGAGAGAGAGGGTAAAGAGCAGTGTTATAGATAAGAGTAGATAAAGTATTATGTTAGGAGTCTAAGTAGGGGAAATGGAATGTATGTGGTGTAGTACTAACTGAAGGATTGATCGAAGTACAGAGGTTGAGGAGTAATGTCTGAGGAAGTGGTAGATTAGTGGACAATGTGACTACAACAAGTTTCGAGGGAGGAGGGGTAAATAATAAGGTAATAGTAGGGGAGGGGTTGTGTTATATGAGTCAGAGAATGTGATAGGTTGGAAAAACAGTAGGTAGGGTGGGAAAGGGTGTGTGTGTGCAGAGGAGTTTAGGTATAAATGTAATTGATGTGGGGGTGGGTGGGAATGGGGGTAAGGTAGGGGAGCAGAATCAGCCCGAGCATAAGCGAGGGCGAATGGAGCAGGGCTACACCCTGAGAAACAGGAAAAGTACCAAGAAAAACAATCAGAGCAAAACAGTAAGTATGGCATAAGGTGGGCAGAGAGAGGCAGGAGGAGAAGGGAGAAAGGCTACAGGGAAAGAACTGCGAATTTCTTAGGAGGAGGGAGATAGTAGCAGCAGAGAAGGGAAAGAGGTGTTGGGCAAAATATAGTATCTAAGGAAAAGGGATACAGAGATATACGAGGGAGAGCAGCAATGGAGGGGGGTAGAGTAGGGAAAGGAAGGTTAGTCTATAAAACAGTAAAAGTTAAGAGAAGGGAGAGCTACAGGCCAGGCACTGTAGAGAGAGGAATTGGCTGGAGGAGGGGAAAATGGTGGGAGGAGCAAAGTAGGGCAGGTAAGGCAGGTAAAAGGTATATATAGGGAGTGGAAATGGTGATGTGCAAGCTGTAGTCAGCTGTGGTAGAGCACTATAGAATATTACAAAGTGAACTCAAATATACAGACTTAGTGTGGATATACTTTAATTTTGGCAATATAGGTGCAGGACTCAGCAATGAGGACTGTAAGTCAGCTAGGTCCAGGCAGGTTGGGTCTGAGGCCTTGAAATTGTTGATAGTGTTAACTTTAACTTTGGCAATATAGGTGCAGGACTCAACAGAGAGGACTGTAAGTCAGCTAGGTCCAGGTAGGTTGGGTCTGAGGTCTTGAAATTGTTGATAGTGTTAACCTTAGTATGGCTGTCTGTACATCACAGGTCCACAGGAGGGGAAAGAAAGTGAGACAGCACTACTTCTTAAAGGGGGAGAGTTCCAGTTAATACTCTACAGCTTCCCTCTCAAAAGATATAAAAAAGAATTATACACAATTGCACATACATATCTATACCTGCATACAATGTGCAATAAAAAGACCTATTACAGTAAAAAAGAAATGCTTTTACGAATGGTATTTGATGATCAGACTATAAACGTATAATGTTTTCAGTATAAAGTTCAAGTTGAAGAATACTTCACAAGTACCTTTTAGGTATTTTAATCATTCTTCCTTACCTTGTTCTCAGAACAGGAATTGAGAGTGGTATATTTATTGGGTTATTGGATGAAATCCCTGTGAAAAAGTTCATAGTCTGAGGCCTTGTTTGAATCCTTGGGACAGAGATCATAATCAGAGGACTAGGACTTTGACTGACAGAAAGGCCTTCTTCCATCTCGGAGAAGAGAGTGCCTCTGCAACACAGACTTTTTGTTTCATCTTTGTGCAACAGAGTATCCTTCTTTCATTCTCTCCATTCTTTTCCTCCAGTATGAAACATTTCTAATGGATCATGAATTTTCATTTGGTATGGTTTATACAAATGCCACCATTTATTTCATCAAAGCAGAAATAGAAGTTATGTTCTTACCATAACGTTCCATGTTAGTTGTCTTCTTCTCGCCTTCTTCTTGCTGGATGGGTTCGGAGCCGACCTCGGCCCGACTGCCACTCTAAAAGCTCGAGAGTTGGTTCCACCGGCTCGAGGCTCCCCTTATATCCCACAATGCTAGGCGAGAGTTACCTCAGATCTCGTTTGTAAGCAAAACCCCAGCTTATAATAGTAACAGTATAACTGTAAAACAGAATCCACCTCTAACCACAGGAAAAAAGAAGGGTGACCTAAATCCTGAACCAGAAAATATGCAAAATAGCATATGTCTAAGAAAGAGGTGGTAGAAAGAGAGGTCACAATCACAACTCCTCTAGGTCTGTCCAGGCCAGGGGGAAGGAGGGTGGGACGCAAGAAGAAGGCGAGAAGAAGACAACTAACATGGAACGTTATGGTAAGAACATAACTTCTATATGTTAAGTTGTCTATCTCGCCTTCATTCTTGCTGGATGGGACCGTCCCTAGCACCTTGTCCCGGTGGCCTAACGGAACAGACTCCTGAGAACAGTGGAACCAAAGTTAGCTCTATGCCTAGAAGCTAAATCCAACTTATAATGAGAAATAAAAGTGTGAGGAGTAGCCCAAGTAGCCGCTGCACAAATGGTGTCAATAGGCAGTCTGTCTTGGAACGCTAAAGAAGTAGCCAAAGCTCTGGTGGAATGGGCTTTAGGTTTATTAGGCAATTTTTGTTGTCTAGTTTCATATACCAGGGAAATCAAAGATGTTAGCCATCTGGATAATGATACCTTTGAAACTGAAAGTCCCTTTCTGCTTTCCGCATAGGAGACAAACCGCTGATCAGATTTTCTGAATTGTTTTGTTCTATCCAAGTAGTACCTCAATTGATGATGAACATCCAGGCAGTGTAATTTTTGTTCAGACCTATTGGAATACTCTGGGAAAAAGACAGGGAGGTCAATGCTTTGGTTTAGATTTGATGTCGAGACCACCTTAGGCAAAAAGGACGGGTTAGTACGTAAGGATACTCTGTCCTTATGAAACAAAAGATAAGGAGGACGACAACTGAGTGCTTGAAGTTCTGAAACTCTTCTAGCTGATGTAATAGCTACCAGAAAGAGAGTTTTCCATGATAACAATTTCAAGGAACAGGAAGCTGCAGGTTCGAAAGGGGAAAGAATCAAAGAAGCAAGAACTAAATTTAGGTCCCAAGGAGAAGGAGGATTTCTTATAGGAGGTCTGAGAAGAAAATCTCCTTTCAAAAAGGCTTTGCAGAGCTTGTGGGACATTAGGGCAGATTCAGAAATACCCACATGGAAGTTAGAAATAGCTGCCAATTGAACCTTAAGTGTAGATGGAGATGAACCTGCATGAAAGAGTTCAGCTAGAAAATCAAGGACTAGTTGGATGGAAGCGGTGAAAGGATCTATGTCCTTTCCTTGTGCCCAATATGAGAAGCGTTTCCACTTACTCAAATAAATCTTTCGAGTGGAAGATTTATGGGAAGCTATCAATATATCTCTAACAGAGTGAGATAATTGAGGAAGCCTGGCTACGGTTGGAACTGGAGGAACCAAGCAGTGAGGTTCAAAGAGAGGAGGGAGCGATGAAACTGACCCGACTGATGGATCAAAAGATCTGGAACTAGGTCCAGATTCCACGGTCGCTCCAAGAGAAAACGATGTAGAAAGGGGAACCACACTTGTCGAGGCCAGTAAGGAGCAATGAGGATCAATGAGGCCTTCTGAGCGATAGCTTTCTGTATTACTTGAGAGATCAGTGGGAAAGGAGGAAATGCATACAGAAGTCCCCGGGGCCAAACTTGAACTAGAGCGTCTCTGCTGGGTTGGCCTGGTAAAGGGAATAGAGTGAAATATTCTCTGCACTTGCTGTTTTGGGGAGTAGCAAAAAGATCGCAGCAAGGCTGGCCCCACTTGAGAAAAATTTCTCTCACTACAGAGTCTTTCAGAGACCACTCGTGAGGCATGAGAATAGCTCTGCTCAACTTGTCCGCAATGTGATTGGACTTCCCGGGGATGTGCATTGCTATCAGAAAACGCTGAGAAGAAATCACCCATTGCCACAGTCTGAGTGCTTCTCGACACAGGGGGTATGATCTGGTTCCGCCTTGTTTGTTGATGTACCACACTACAGACATATTGTCTGTCTGGATTGCAATTGTTCCCAATGGAAGAGAGTCTTGAAGGGCTTGCAACGCTAAAAGCACTGCTCTCATCTCCAGAACATTTATGTGCAAGTGGCATTCGTTTGGTTGCCATGTGCCCTGGACTGTCCTGCCCTGATAATGCCCCCCCCACCCGATCAGGGAGGCATCCGTTGTCAGTGTAGCAACCGGAGGAGGTGGAACAAAGGGTCTTCCGACAGTAGCTGGGGAAGACATCCACCACATGAGATGCTTTTGCACGCCTGCATGATCACAATGGTGTGAGACATTGGAAGTTCCTGGTATGACCATTGTGTAAAAGGCATCCACTGAAGGATCCGCATGTGGTATCTGGCTAATGGAAGGAGAGGTATGGCGCTGCCATGATTCCCAACACCTTTAGAACTAACCTGGCTTTGATTCTGTTGTTGTTGAGAAGGAGTGATACCAATTTGTGAATGTCTGATATCCTTTGTTGTGTTAGCCTTGCAGACATGTTTATAGTATCTAGATTTGCGCCTATGTAGGTAATAGTACGACAAGGCGACAAAACAGACTTTTCGCAATTTATTGAAATACCCAGTTTTTGACAAACGCGAAAAGTATAATCTCTGGCCATCAGAAGGAGATGCTTGGTGGGAGCTGTGAGGAGCCAGTCGTCCAAATATGGAAACACTTGGAATCCTTGTTGTCTCAGGTGAGAAGCCACCACTGCCATGCATTTGGTAAACACCCGGGGGGCAGTGGTGAGACCAAAGGGCAGGGCCCTGAACTGAAAATGACTGGTTCCCAGCCTGAAGCGGAGGAATCTTCTGGAGCGTCTGTTCATTTTTATGTGATAGTACGCATCCCGAAGGTCTATAGAGCACATCCAGTTTCCTTTGCCCAAAAGGGGAAGGATGGATTGCAGCGTGACCATCCGAAATCTCGTTTTCTTGACTGATTTGTTCAAGACACTGAGATCCAAAATCGGTCTCCAGTCCCCTGTTTTCTTTGGAACTAAAAAGAACCTTGAGTAGATTCGGATCCTTGTTGGTCTGCTGGCACTGGCTGAATTGCTCTTTTGCAAGCAGTTTTGAAATTTCCAAAGCTGCTAGATCCCTTTGAGCGGTGGAACATCTGGAAGGGATTTTTTGACTGATTTGGAAAGCGAAGAAAGGGGATAGAATAGCCTTCGAAATGATGGACTGTACCCATTTGTCTTGAGTCAGGGATAGCCAGGCTTCTGGGTACAGTGACAATCTTCCCCCGACTGCCTCCGAAGATGGGCAGTCGGGCAACATCTCAGGGATGCTGAAAGGGCTTGTCAGGGAAGGCTTCCCGATTGCCCTGGTTCTGTGGACCCCCCCTGCCCCTAGGGCGACGTCTACCATTGTTATTCCCACCTCTGCCTTTGGTAGGAAAACGACTCTGTGCGTCAGGCGAAGTCCCTTGAGATTGTTTACGGAACCACATCTTTCCACCCTTCTGGCCTTTGGGGTAAGGCCTGGAAGGAGTCGAAAAACGGACTCCGACGGCAGAAAGGGTCTTGCCATCAGTCTCGCACCTAGTCAGGGTTTCTTTCACTTGAGGACCAAAGAGAGATGATCCATCAAAAGGGGAATTCGTGAAAGACGTCTTGAAGGGGTCCGCAAAATTTCATAGCCGCATCCAGGCGTGCCTACGTAAGGCCACACCTGTCCCTGCGGCTCTGCTCGCTCCATCAGCCGCGTAAGAAAGGAGGCGCATGGAGGAGTTGGATATGGAATTAAGGGTAGCCAGCTGCATGTTCATCTTGTCTTGGAAACCCGCAGCTGTAGGATCCTTTAACATTTCACTCGCTTCCTTGATCAAGTCCCTTTGAAGACGAGTGAAATGGCACAGGTAGTTCAGCGAACGCATGGTAAATGTCGCTGAGGAGAACATCCGCTTCCCGTACCTATCCATGGACCTAGATTCCTTGTTAGGTGGATGGACAGGTACTGAAGGATCAGCCAGTTCCTTCTTTGTGGCAGCAGCTACCACCATAGCATCCACAGAGACTCCTTTTGTTAAAAATTGCTTGTCTGCAGGAGCTGTGATGAACTTAGAGGGTCTCCTGGGAGTGGGGTCCACTGAATCAGGAGCCGTCCATGCCTTCTTAGCAACCACCTGCATGAGGGGGTCGAAGGGAGGGGACACCCAGGAGGTGGAAGGACGAGAGCCAAACGCCTCAAGATACACAGATTCGTCCTCCGAAGGGTTGAGGGCTGGCCAATTTCCCCTCTGCTTCAGGATCTCCAGAATGTCTGCAAATGAGACATCTTCAGAAGGGGAACGGGGGGAACCCTCAGAATCATCCAAATCTGTGTCTGATGTGATGGACTCAGGTGAGTCAATGTGTTTCCTCTTACACTTCCTCTTCCGAGGGGGCTCTTCTGCCAAATCAGGAGAGGCCTCGGAAGAGGATGAAATGCCCACAGGGGCTCCTGAGGAGCTGGCTCTCTGCGGTCCGGGATGAGGGAGTGAGTCGACTTACCCTGAGGCAGCATAGAGGGAGGGGCGGACGTAGCCGACTGTGGAGTAGAGCCAGGCTCTAACACCCTCCGCATGACCTCGAATGCACCCCTGTCAGGCAGAGCCAGAGGTCCCCGCTCCGAGGAGCTAAGAACCCCCCTCGGCACCGACAGTGATGGCTCCGAGGCCGATGTCAGAGCCGAACTCACCAGCGCCGAAGCCCCGAGAGGGAGAGGGGGGTCGGACAAGGGTCCGATGCCACTCACCCCCCCCCCCGGAGCCGACGAGGGAAGTCCGGCGCCAAGATTCCTCTAAAGAAGAAACCGGAGCCGACGACGGAGCCGAAGACAATTGTATCGGCTCCGATGTAATCACAGTCTCGGTTCCGACACGACCCGGCTCCGAACTCAAGAGAGTCGAAGGAGGAAAATGTTGATGGACTGGGGCAGGCATCGACTGATGAGTCGGGCTCTGAAGCATCTGGGCTAGTGCCTCGGACTTAAGTAGTCGACTCACTACCCTCTGAAGGTCATGATCCGACAGCCTCGATGACCTAGAGGAGTGAGACCTTTGGCTCTGTTCAGACAGCAGGGGAGATCCTGGAGCCGAATGAACGGAGCCAAGAGATGGTGACCTGGACCTCTTCCTAGTCGTCGGCTCCGAAGGTCTTGTCGGAGCCGACACGGGAACCTCAATAACCTCGGCTCGGCGGAGCCGAGAGCCACAGAAACTGTGGACTGAGACTTCGGCTCCAGCCGAGCCGATAAAGGCAAAGGTTGAGCAACCTGGGGTCTCGGCTCAGAAGCCGGAGCCGAAGACCTCGATGCCTTAGAGGGCTTCCCTGTTGACACAGACAGGGAATCCTCTGGCTTCAATAAGCCTCTAAGAATTAATTTGTTTTCTTTCCTGCAGGACCCTGGGGCTGAAGCCATGGCACACAGCACAGGAGTCCTGCAGGTGCAAAGGCCCCAGACAATAGACACAAGAAGTGTGAGCGTCTGTCAGAGACATTTTCTGACAGCACGCATCACACTTCTTGAATCCGGAGACCTTTGCTTCTTTCGACATTTTGACTGACAGGTGTACACAAACACGCACACAAACACACAAGTTATACCCTGTCAGGAAACACAATAAAATTTGTAGTAATACTAGTATTTAAAACTAGAATAACTAGAATAAACTACAAAAAACACATAAAAACACACACACTCCACTAGGGAAGGGAAGGCCTAAAGGCCCAATGGAAGAACCAAAGGTTCTTGGGGAAAAAATTTAGGGTCGGGAATAAAGTATTCTAACCTACACTAACTAAGAAAGAATATTAACTTAAAAAGGGGTTTTAAAGACTAATTTTCAAGAAAATTAGTAGTACTCACCAGGAACCGGTAGAAGCAACCAACCTCGAAGCTGTAGCGGCAAACGAGATCTGAGGTAACTCTCGCCTAGCATTGTGGGATATAAGGGGAGCCTCGAGCCGGTGGAACCAACTCTCGAGCTTTTAGAGTGGCCGAGTCGGAGCCGAGGTCGGCTCCGAACCCATCCAGCAAGAATGAAGGCGAGATAGACAACTTAACATCACATGTTAAGTGTGTCTGCTTAAAAGTCTATAAGGCTAGGCATGATATGCTCCCTGTGATTGCTTGCTATGTTCCTGTGTTCTTATGATGTTTGCACAGTACATGTCCATGATGTCTTAGCCACTAGTACTACACTTGTGTCTTGATATCTATTATGTTTGTATTCCAAATTTTATATCCTTATTATATCTCCTGCATAAAAGATTGTTTCTCTTCATGCAATCTTATTATAGCTGTATTTTTGGATGCAGTGGGCAAGTTTCCATTTTTCTTTGAGCCATGGTATCTGCTGAATTAGTGAAGTATTTGTTTGCAATTCTTTTTGTCTCCTGCAGCTGACCATCAGAGAATCCCAATGCCACTCCTCAAATCACTGAGTCTGCCTACCCCTTCTGGCCTCTCCAGATTTTTCTGATAAGGGTCAGGGTTATTAAGCAGATCAAGGCATCCTTGGTCCCCATCATATTTCTGCCAGGAGTATTTTTCCTACCTTTTTCCATACCCCTGTGTATACCCTAGTAACACCTTGTGGGGGGGGGGGCATGCAGTGGCTAGATTGTGCCAATCTGCTCCTGTCTTCTGCAAGGAGATTATGCCAGCAAGCCTTCCACCACCAGCCCCATCCAACTTCCACACACACTCTCAGGAAGCACTTCGCAATTGTTTTCTGGCCTCATGTACCCTGTGCAGGTGCCTCTCCTTCATCCCTTCCTAGAACGGGCACACCCATCTTACCTTGCCATTATCTCAGATGTCCAAGCCACTAATCGAATTTGGTTTGTTTGCTTCTTAGGCAGGGCTTTATCACTGTATGCTACTGTGCTGGCCATTTATAGCAACACTGATGAGTAGAAAGTTTTGTTTTTAGACTGTAACTCATCAAAATATGAGCAAGCAACTATCCCTACTAAATGTACTGAAGTATTCCAGTGTTCTAACAGTGCAAGAAATCAATCCCTTTTAACATCTAGGATACATTTTTTCACAATTTTTTTTGCTGTTTGAAAGACCTTTTCAGTCTGATCATTGGCTTGCAGGTATTTTGGTTTTGTGGTTACATGACAGAATTCCAATTCCAAGGCAAATCTATGGAATTCCAAATTTTAAAACAGTGGACCATTGTCAAAAAATAACTGTTTCTGGTATCTCTTTTCTGACATAAATTCCCTTCATGACAATAGACACTGTCTAATCCAGTGTCTCTCACAGTTTGAGTATTCAGGATATTTTAAATAATAGCCAATGCTTGTCTCAGTGGTCATATGTTTTTCAAACACCAGAAGGTGTTCTGTTCAGATAAAAGAGATGCTATTGGTATAAAACAACCCACATATATTATACACTTTAGTAACTTTCTCTCCTACTATATGTAAAAATGTCATTTTGGCCTTTTTAATTTTTTTTAATTCAGAAGCTATATTAAATATTCCCAGTCTTTGAAGACCTTAAGTTTTCTAATGTCAGCTTGCAGTTCCAATTTTCCAAGAGGAATCAAAGATATTGTGATTATGATATTCCCAGCCATTTTCTTTCAGTTTTGCATTAATTTACAGATATAATATATAACCATACATACAAATGTCAGAGGCATATGTTATTTCTTCCCTTCTAACACCATGCAGTGTCTACTAACTGTAACAAACAGTAAAACTATAAAGAATAACAAATGGGCTTAGATGGAGCAGATCTAAAGAAATGTTTTACTTCAGAAAGAACCAGTTAAGGGACTGGTCAATCCACCCTTTTCAACCATGATCTGGGTCAGTTCTGGACAGAAAAAAATACATAACAATTAGTTGTCAATTCATAGAATTAATTAGGCAGTTTGACAGTGTAACACAGTATTGCACTGAATTTTATTATATCAAGTATGACAAGGTTTTACAAGGTCTCCATAAAGTACATTCTGCCAAGATTGTCTGTGTTCACTGCCTCTGCAATAATGGTTATGCGGATAACATTTGTGCCGAGACAAAACTGATCTTTACAGAACGCTTTTTACAAAGCATTACAAGCTTGGCATGTTCAATAGGATGCGTGTTCCATTAGGACACTTGTTAATAAAGAATATTTCCTCAGGACAGTCACTCAGGAGGTTTTAGCTAGGGTATGTGTCCTTATAGTTCCTGCAGCTAGGTGTTCACTGTATCAGATACAAACATTACAGATACTCACCATAACACTACATCTGCGAGTAGAGCAACCCACCTGTTATCATCCTACCATTCTGTTGCTGAGGTATGCTCTTTAACTTAACTCAGAAATAGAAAGACAAGAGGAATTACAGCATTATAGAGCAGAAGCAGTGGAGTTAGCAACTCAAGAATGTTCAAAATGGCCAGTGATTCCATCTCTTGTGTCGTGATAGTTTCTAAAACTGGAATTTTACTCATAAAGCCAATATTGCAGTGATTACCCAAAACTTTTGTTTCTGTACTCTATTTGAGCTGGTAAAACAATGGAAAACAGAAAGAGGAACTGAGCATGACCAAGTCACAAAACAGACAACATTCAGAATTATAATAAATGCAGACATAAAAGTAAGTATAATATGGGCTCAAATACCAATTAATATTTTATTGCTTCTGCCTTTTTTCCCAATGAGACACTGCCATGACTCTTACCTGTTTTATATCCCCTCTACATGCCCTATCAAAGTAGCAACATACAAATAATGTACACAATGTATATTTTTTGCAAAAACTGTGCATCAAAGAATGATGTACAGAAGTACGCATTTAGCAAAACATAATGTCCCTTCATATTTTTCTTTCTCAAAAAAAACTGTTTGTGCACAATTATATCGACAATTAGGAGACATTGGCTAACCAGCATTAAATTCAGCAGCATTAACAACTCTAAGGATGGACCATTTTTGTTGTAACATATTAGCTTCCCATGTATTTGATGCATCATGCTAGACACTAAATACTTGTTATCTAATTATTCATTTAAGCTTATTTGATTTCTGTTTTGTGTTCTTTTGTATTTTCAAATGCACTTTGCAGTTGTATTTTTTGTTTTGAGATGTCAGAATGGTTTGCATTATCGTGGATGGGAAAAGGAGGTAAAGGAAAGGATAAGCAGGAATCTGGGAGAGTTCAAAGAATGGTTAGAAATGTAGTGTGCCACATTCTGAAAAAAAGAGATGCAAAGAAACGCCTGTGAGAAATAAAAGCAAATGGAATGAATTTACTAATTGTAGATAAACAGCAGTACCAACAAAAGTAATTACAGACCCAGGTTGGTCATACATAAAAACCTAATACAAAAGAAGCAAAAAAAAGTAAAAAAGTGGTTAGAAGATACCAATGTGTAGAAGAGGAATGACTATTATAAAACAGGAATATGTTTTCCCTCTGTAGAGCCAAAAGATGAGGTTCTAAATGGGCATCTGCATGCACTTTTGGAGGTTAATTATTTACTAAAACATTCAGAATGCATCCAGTTTACAAAAAGACAAAAATGGTGCTAAGTTTGCATTGCAAGACATATAAAGAAAGATTAAAAAGAACTTAAAGTGTCCCTTTATGAAGAAAGGACTAGAAGGGCCTAACTGGGTTTTTCTGTCTGGATGTAGTCAAAAAACCCTTTCAGGGGGGGCGTGGCCAAGGATGAACACAGGATAGCAGCAGATTTCTTCAGCTCCACCAATTTCATTACATTGACAGGAATTAATTACTTAAAAAATTAATTCTTGAAGTAATTTTCTTTCTAAATATGTTTGTTTTATATAGTTCTTGAACTATATCTAAAAAAGAAAGGAAATCTTAATAATATTCCTGTCAGAAATTAGTTTGGAAATTTTCCTGTCAGTTTATCAGTCTGAAATAAGTTCCAGTAAGACAAATTCTCAAGACTCCAGCATCAAGAAAGAACTTCAGTCTCTGATAATTATAGTCCAGCAACTTACTGCTAAGATGGATAAAATGGATACTAAAATAGACACTTTCATAGAAAAACTACAAAACAAATAGACTTGTTACATATGGACCTGCAACAACAGAAGATCCAGATGACAGGCATAGAAGAAGCTGTGAATGACATGGAAAATAGAATACAAGAAGAGGAAATCAACATTGAGTTTCTGCTGAAACAAAATACACATTTACAAACAAAGCTGGATGACCTGGAAAATAGATCTAGGCAATAACATTAGGATTTTTGGACTGCCAGAAAATATTGAAGGTAACAATATTACTTCTTTTTAACAACATGGCTCCTAAAACTTTAGATTTACCAGAAGCATTCTCTTTTGGTATCGAAGAGCACATAGATCTATAGCTAATACTAACTCTAACAAAACTATCCTAGATCAGTTATAGTTAGATTTCTATCATCTTTGATAAAGAGATGGTTCTTAAATCTGCTTGGGCTAAAGCTCCTGTTAAGATTAATGAAACAACTGTGTTTTGACAATGACTATTCTTCCATGGTATTAGCTAAAAGAAAAGTTTTTCTGCCACTAATAAGGGAGCTTTAAAAAGCACAGTTTAAAACATACCTTCTGTTTCCTGCCAAGCTTAAAATCTTCCTTCCTGATGGTCCTAAAATTTTCGATGACTTAGACTCTGCTTTACTGTTTATCAAAAAATAAGATTTTGGAAAAATAGAAGAAATGGAATGGGCTAGTCCTTCGTTAAAGAGACTGGCAACTGAAACTTCGTGGAAGACTTCAGAGAAGAAGAAGAGACTAAAAACAAATGATTTGTACTATGTTTTTTTCTCTCTCATCACTTTATTTTATTATTAATCTTTTAAATATAGTTCCTGCATTTCCAAGAAGCAACAAATATTTTGAAAAAGATTTAATCAAAGTTATTCTCTGTGTGCAAAGAAATGTTTTGTTTCATAACTAGTCAAAATATCTGGAGATTTAATGGCAA